>NW_026056057.1:0-2468 GCF_023758025.1 Alternaria triticimaculans
TAGATATTTTATTAATTCTAAAGAATAACTCTTTTAGAATAAATAAAAATCTTTTTCTTTTAAATATATTAATTACTTAGAACAAGTAATAATATAAATAAAATATGTTCTAATAAAGCTATAAGCGCCTAGCTAGGCTTATAACCTATAAAGAATAAAAAAGTAATAATAACTATTCTCTAATAATAGAATATAGCTTTATTAGAACAAAGTAGTTAAATACTATAATAAATAGTATAACTTAATAAAGATTTGCAATAAAGTAATTATAGAGTAAATAGTAGGTAAAAGGTAATAATATTATTGCTAGGTAAAGAATAACTATAAAGAATTACTATTTCTTTTATAGAAAATAGCTACTAGAATAATTACGTAAATATCTGCCTATTTCCGCCTAAAGATAAAGATTTATAATTAAATCTGCTTAATTCTTATTAATTTCTAGATTTATAATCTAAGTCCGCTAAATCCTTCTTATCTTCTAGATCTATAATCTAGACTAGTACTAATTATATTAGTCTATGCGTTGTATTACATAGACTAATAATTAGTTTATTACTAGATCTTTTAGCAATTGCAGAAAGAGAGATAAGAAGATAAGAGTTATTAAATTACGTAATAACTCTAATATTAACTAGGCTAAGATAAATAGAGGTGTTTTAGAATCTTCTAGTGTAGTAGATTAAGACTAGCTACTAAAATCTTAATTACGTAAGCAATTAGATTTACTAGGAATTTTTCTAATTTGTTAAGAAATAATAATAAGTGCAATCTTAACAAAGCTTAATAATAAAAAGATAATAATAACTAAGTTATTATAATCTTTACAAGTATAGAAGACTATAGTAAGAGCTAAAAACTTATTAGTATAGATAGAAAATAAATAGACAGGTAAGTAATAGTAAATATAGATAGTAAGTAGTAGTTACGTAATATAGTTAAGGTTATTAAGCTTATAAGTAATTATATATAAAATATAAGTTATTAGTAATTATATAAATATTATATAGATATCTTAGATTATCTTTAGTTATCTTAGAGGCTTTATACAAGTAATAGACTTACTTAGTTTCTTTTTAGTATTATATAATTATATAGAGCTAGTACTAGTACTAGTTAATAGTCTAGATAGCTATTAGTAATATATAATAAATATAAAGTAGTTAGTCTATTATTATTACGTGCGTAGTAATTATTATAGAGGTAGTATAAGTATAAGTATTATAAGTTATAAATCTAGGCTTACGTTAGAGATTTTTAAGTTTACTATTAGGTAATATAGTAACGCGTTATTTCGCAATTACGTAATTATATAATTACGTAATTATATAATTACCTAATCTTTAAAAAAGTACGCTATAAGCTTTATTTCTTAGGCCTAGAGAGAACTATAAACTTATAATAAGACTAATAATATAAGTAAGATAGATAATCTAGATAATAAAGTAATACTAATAGCCTATTAATAAGCTTATAGTAAAATATATAACTAGTATAGACTATAAATATTTTTAAAGTCTTTCTAATATATTTAGCTAGCGTATAAAGCTATAAGAAATATAGAACTTTATTATAGTACTATAGACTTATTACTACTATAAATTCTAGGATTTTCTTAAGTATTTAGATAATTATAACTATAATAGAAGTAGTAGAAGTAGTACTTACTTTTAAGAAGAGCTATATATAATATAGTATTTACTACTAGATATTATCTATATATTATTAGTAGTAATAATTAAGTTAATATAAACTATAAGTCTTAATTATAAAGTTATATAAGAAAAAGAAAAAGTATAGATAAATAACAAAAGGTCTTTAAGTCTATTAAACTTAGTTTTAATAGCTTTAAGTTTATTTACTTAATATTTATAATATAGTATAATATAATAAGATATAACGTAGTAGGCTCTATCTCTAAGGTCTAGAGAGAATTAATCTAAGCTAATAGATATATATACTTAGTATTATAAGCTTATATATAAGTTTTAAATAGTAAGAGCTTATACTTAATATATATCTTCTTATACTTCTACTTAGACTTAGCTAGCTAATACTATATATAGTAGTAAAACTTAGTACTTATAATTGTAAAGAATAGAGAGGTAATAATAACTATTCTCTAATAATAGAATATAGCTTTGTTAGAACAAAGTAGTTAAATACTATAATAAATAGTATAACTTAATAAAGATTTGCAATAAAGTAATTGCAGAGTAAATAGTAGGTAAAAAGTAATAATATTATTGCTAGGTAAAGAATAACTATAGAGAATTGCTATTTCTTTTATAGAAAATAGCTACTAGAATAATTGCGTAAATATCCGCCTATTTCTGCTATAAGATAAGAATTTATAATTAAATCTACTTAATTTCTATTAATTTCTAGATTTATAATCTAAGTCTGCTAAATCCTTCTTATCTTCTAGATTTATAATCTAGACTAGTACTAATTATATTAGTCTATGC
>NW_026056058.1:0-2344 GCF_023758025.1 Alternaria triticimaculans
TACTTTATTTTATAAAGCTACTAGACTTTTACTTTATTCTATAAAGCTACTAGACTCTTACTTTATTTTATAAAGCTACTAGACTCTTATTTTATTTTATAAAGCTACTAGACTCTTACTTTAGTTTACAAAGCTACTAGACTCTTAATTTATTTTATAAAGCTACTAGACTCTTAATTTATTTTTTAACTTTAAAGCCTTTTCTTACTACTACTTAAGGCGCAATTACTTTATGCGCTAAAGCTACTAGACTCTGTATTTTTTAGATTTAGTTTATAGTTTATATAAGCCTACGCATATCTATATAGTTTTCTATACAAAAAAGCGCACCTCTAAGCTGTTTTCTGCTACTTTAACTCTAGAACGCGAAAATTAAGCTAAATAATGTTCTTACACTATATAAGAAGGGTAGTTAGAGTTCTTAGAACCTAGCTACCTACCTAACTAGACTAGTATTAGATAGGTAAGGTTTGTAGAGGGCAACTCTTTTAAGCTGCAGCGCAATTATTTTTATAAGGCAACTTAAATTAATATTTGCGCTAGTAGGTAATTAGGTCTAGAGCACTAAACTAGCTAGAGGCGCTTTAGAGGCAACTCTTTTGCGCTTTGCTGCTAGCTAAATATTTTTATAAGGCAACTTAAATTAATATTTAGCTAGTAGATAAACGTTTTAGGCACTAAACTAGCTAGACGCGCCTTAGAGGCAACTCTTTTGCGCTTTGCTGTAGGCTAAATATTTTTATAAGGTAACTTAAATTAATATTTAGCTAGTAGACAAACTTTTTAAGTAGTGTTTAGAGTAAATAGGCTTTAGCCTAGAGATTAAGGCTGCGTTTTTGCTAGTGCCTCTACCTATTATTATTCTTGTTTGCGGATTAGTAGCTGTTAGGCTATACTAGTTACTTTAGTGTAGTAGATTGCTCTTTACTTTAGCTATACTTTCTACTCTTTCTCTCTACTTTAGTGTTGTTTGCAGCGCAGTTTTAGAAGTAGACACTACTTTTTAGTTTTATATTTGCATGCCTTGTTACCTAGGTAGTAGTTAGAGACGTTAACTCTAGCTAGCGCGTTACCTAGAACTTAGTAACTGTTAGAGGCTTATAAAGGTAGGCTAAGGCCTATATTACAAAGCAGCGCTCTAGCGCTGCACCTGTACTTACGCTTAACGCCTAAAGTTCTACTTACTTCTATAAGTAGGCACTATTTTTAGAGTTTGTAGATTAATAGCTCTACTAATAATTTTACTAGCTCTTTAGAGACTGTTCTGCTACCTATCTGCGCTTTGTGTATATAAGGCAGCGTAGGCTTTCTCCTCTTAAGGCGTATATATAGTAGGCTTACTACTAGCGGTAACGCTAGTTAGGCTTTGCAGCAGACTACGCCTTAGAGAACTTAGTAGAGGTAAATAAATAGGCTGCTTGCTGTAATTGCGCTCTAGGTGCTTTTGTAGTAGGTAGTTAGAGTTGTTTTAGCGACCTCTCTCTTTAGTATAGTCTGCTCTTTTAGAGGTGCAGCCTTAGCGCTCTAGCGCTCTAGCGTACAATTGTTACCTAGTTAATTCTGCTAGTAGTTATATGCTTGTCTTAAAGATTAAGCTATACATGTCTAAGTATAAGTAATTATACTGTAAAACTGCAAATAGCTTATTAAATTAGTTATTATTTATTTAATAATACCTTACTACTTAGATAACTGTAGTAATTCTAGAGCTAATATATACTAAAAATTCTAACTTTAGAAGAGATGTGTTTATTAGATAAAAAACTAATGCTCTTTAGAGCTTCTTAGTAATTTATAATAACTTTATAGATTGCATAGCCTTGCGCTAGTAATAGTTTATTTAAATTTCTGCTCTATTAACTTTTAATAGTAAGGTATTAGCTTACTATAGTTTTAATAGGTAATAGAGAATTAGAGTTTAATTCTAGAGAGGCAGCCTAAGAAACAGCTACTATATCTAAGAAAGGCAGTAGGCGCGTAAATTACCTAATTCTAACATAGAGAGGTAGTAATAATAAATACTAATATAGAGCTCTTTTAGGTCTTGTAATTAGAATAAGTATAATTTAAATCTTTTAATAAGGAACAATTAGAGAGTAAGTCTAGTGCTAGTAGCTGTAGTAATTCTAGCTCTAATAGCGTATATTAAAGTTATTGCAGTTAAAAAGCTTATAGTTAAAACTTAGGCCTAGCTAGCAGGTCTGCCTTACTGCGTGTACTTGTCTAGCTAGGCCTTCCTTCTAAAGAACCTTATACTCTTTACTAGGCGTGCTAGAGAATTAGAACTTTTACTTTAAAAAAATTAGAGTGTTTAAAGTAGGCTTTTGCTTAAATACGTTAGTAT
>NW_026056059.1:0-2334 GCF_023758025.1 Alternaria triticimaculans
AGAATTTTTTTTATTATTATTATTATTACTAGTATTATAGTTATTACTAGTAGAATAATTATAACTAAAAGAATTATTCTTATTATTAGAATTAAAAGTAGAGTTTTTACTCTTAATAGAATTAACTCTTCTACTTTTATCTAATAATTACAATATAATAGTATCTAAATCTACACTATTATTATCTATTCTAATAGTTTGTATAATTATAGTTACTATATATTTATAATCTTTATTAAGATTATTTAATAGCAAAGCTACAAGAAATTTATTAGGTAAACTAATTTCTTTAGCTTCTAAGCTATTAGCTAGGCGTTTAAAATTATTAATATATAATTCTAAATTGCCTTTATAAGAATAAATAGTAGTATTAATTAGTTCTTTACTAATTAAAAATTTACTACTAAATTCTTTAGCTTTGTATAGATTTTTTAGCATTTACTATAATAAATAAGAATTACTAATATATCTAACTTATAATAAAGGTCTATCTTCTAAAGCTAATTTAATAAAACTAGTAGCTTTAAAAGCTTTATCTTGTAATAGAACTCTAGTAGCTTTACTTAAACTAGATAAATTATGTGCTATTACTTCTAGATAGCCTTCTTTAGTTAAAAGAGCTTCTATTTTAATAGACTAAATATTGTAATTACTAGATCTCTTTAATTTAGGAATTTTAAATATAGTATCTAATATTTTTAGTTATTAATTAAATAATAATTAAATAACTAAAGATTTTTATTACTTTAAAAGTAATAAGATTATTAAACTACTTAAAAAGTATTTAATAATAATAGATACAGAACAAAGACTATTTATATTTATTAATAATAATAAAATTATTATTAATAATATAGCCTAGGTCTATACCTCTTTCTTTTATATTCTTTTAATAAAATAAAAGAATTAGTATTATAAAAATACTAAATTATTCTTAGAGTAATATTAATTACTTATTACTTAGAATAATTCTAAAATCTAGAATATAGAAAATAGTAATAAAGCTAAATTTCTAATAGTAACTAAAGTAAAAACTTTATTACTATAAATCTTTAATAATAAAGATAAAGTTATTATAGTAATAATAACTAAGATTATAGACTTTTATTTTTTAGATAATTAATAACTTAAAGAATTCTCTCTTTTTCTCTAAGAAAGATTACAAATACTAGTATGTATAAAGTAGAACGCGTTTTTAAGGCGTCTTTTTATATATATAATTTTAGTAAAATAGATTCTTTAAGCTTATTAAAGCCTCTAGCTAGTTTACTTTTAAAATAATATACGTAGGTAACTAACTACTCTCTAAATAAAGAAAATGTATATAAAACTCTATTATCTTATATTTCTATAAGTAGAGTAAGTAGAGACTAATACTAGTAAAAGTCTTAGCTAATACTACTATTATTATTAATATTTAATAAGAAGTACTCTAGTTTCTTTCTTATTAATTATTAATAATAATAACTAAAAGCTTTTTTTCTTATTATTATAAAATAATAATAAGTACTTTTCTTTTTATTCTTAATTATAATAGAGGCTAATTAACTACTAAATAAAGATTATAAATCTTTAAATAGCTTAAAGCTAAAAAGGTACTATTATAATAATAGATAACTACTACAGCTTTATTACTACAAATACACATATATTACGCGCTTACAGCGCTTTACTACTTACTTATAGTTATAAATGCGCGCGTAGGTAGGTACATAGTTAACTTAGAAAGTAATAATATTATTTAAAGTCTTAGCTAATTACTTTCTTTATTTACTAATAATAATAATAATAAAAGTAGCAGTAGCAACATTATAATAACTCTACTATACCTTGCGTAGTACTTGCGCAGCCTGTAGTAGTAGTAACGTTATAATAACTTAGCTACCTTACGTAGCACTTACGCATGCGCTACAGCCTAGTATATCTTACGTTACCTAAGTTACTAGCTACACTTTCTTATTGCTATTATTGCCTGCGTAGAGCTAACTTACCTATCTTAAGAGCTACAGAAGCGTTTAGCACACTATTTTAACGCTGCTAGTTTAGAGAATTTAGCTGTAAGCTTTGTAATATAAAAAAAACATAATATATATAAACACTGCTTTGTTATTAATTAAAGAGATAAAGTAAAGTTTTAATTACAGCTATTATAACTAAAGTAACATAAGATAGAAATATGCTCTAACTAGCAAAAACTAATAGACTCTGAATAAAAAAAAAAAAAAAAAAAAAAAAATAATAATAGATAAAAAGTATAAGTTAAACTATATAGTTCTAAAATAGATATTTTATTAATTCTAAAGAATAACTCTTTTAGAATAAATAAAAATCTTT
>NW_026056060.1:0-2116 GCF_023758025.1 Alternaria triticimaculans
TTAGCCTCTATTATAATTAATAATAAAAAGAAAAGTACTTATTATTATTTTATAATAATAAGAAAAAAAGCTTTTAGTTATTATTATTAATAATTAATAAGAAAGAAACTAGAGTACTTCTTATTAAATATTAATAATAATAGCAGTATTAGCTAAGACTTTTACTAGTATTAGTTCTTGCTTGCTCTACTTATAAGAATATAAGATAATAGAGTTTTATATATGTTTTCTCTATTTAGAGAGTAGTTAGTTACCTGCGTATATTATTTTAAAAGTAAACTAGCTAGAGGCTTTAATAAGCTTAAAGAATCTATTTTACTAGAATTATATATATAAAAAGACGCCTTAAAAATACGTTCTACTTTATATATACTAGTATTTGTAATCTCTTTTAGAGAAAAAGAAAGAATTCTTAAAGTTATTAATTATCTAAAAAATAAAAGTCTATAATCTTAGTTATTATTACTATAATAACTTTATCTTTATTATTAAAGATCTATAGTAATAAAGTTTTTACTTTAGTTACTATTAGAAATTTAGCTTTATTGCTATTTTCTATATTCTAGATTCTAGAATTATTCTAAGTAATAAGTAATTAATATTACTCTAAGAATAATTTAGTATTTTTATAATACTAATTCTTTTATTTTATTAAAAGAATATAGAAGAAAGAGGTATAAACCTAGGCTATATTATTAATAATAATTTTATTATTATTAATAAATATAAATAGTCTTTGTTCTGTATCTATTATTATTAAATACTTTTTAAGTAGTTTAATAATCTTATTACTTTTAAAGTAATAAAAATCTTTAGTTATTTAATTATTATTTAATTAATAACTAAAAATGTTAGATACTATATTTAAAATTCCTTAATTAAAGAGATCTAGTAATTACAATATTTAGTCTATTAAAATAGAAGCCCTTTTAACTAAAGAAGGCTATCTAGAAGTAATAGCATATAATTTATCTAGTTTAAGCAAAGCTACTAGAGTTCTATTACAAGATAAAGCTATTAAAGCTACTAGTTTTATTAAATTAGCTTTAGAAGATAGACCTTTATTACAAGTTAAATATATTAGTAATTCTTATTTATTATAGTAAATGCTAAAAAATCTATACAAAGCTAAAGAATTTAGTAGCAAATTTTTAATTAGTAAAGAACTAATTAATACTACTATTTATTCTTATAAAGGCAATTTAGAATTATATATTAATAATTTTAAACGTCTAGCTAATAGCTTAGAAGCTAAAGAAATTAGTTTACCTAATAAATTTCTTGTAGCTTTGCTATTAAATAATCTTAATAAAGATTATAAATATATAGTAACTATAATTACACAAACTATTAGAATAGATAATAATAGTATAGATTTAGATACTATTATATCGCAATTATTAGACAAAAGTAGAAAAGTTAATTCTATTAAGAGTAAAAACTCTACTTTTAATTCTAATAATAAGAATAATTCTTTTAGTTATAATTATTCTACTAGTAATAACTATAATACTAGTAATAATAATAATAATAAAAAAAATTCTATTAAAAGTAGTAATAACAAAGATATAGAAATGTCTATATCTACTACTAAGAAAAATAATAATAATAAGTCTAATAATAATAATATTAAGACTTGTAATTATTATAAAAAGAAAGAACATTTAGAATCTAATTATTTTAAGAAATATCCTAATTTAATTAAGAATAAATCTATTAATAATACTACTAAAGAAGAAACTATTTTAACTTCTTCTATAGTTAATAAAGATAATAGTAATAGTACTATAGACTTTATTTTAGATTCTAGCGCTACTATACACACCTACTATATTAAAGAATTATTTATTAATATTAAACCTAGTATTACTACTATTAAGTAGAGTAATACTAATAATAATATTAAAGCTAGCAGTATAGGCAATATCTTAGTTAAATTTACTAGTACTAATAAACTAGTTAAATTAACTAATGTTCTTTATGTACTATAATTAGAAGTTAATTTATTAAGTCTTAGTTTAATAACTAAGAAAAATTACTCTTTATCTTTTAATAAAGATAATTACTTTATATATAACTCTAATAATAATCTATTATCTAAAGGTTATTATAAAGA
>NW_026056061.1:0-1911 GCF_023758025.1 Alternaria triticimaculans
ATACTAACGTATTTAAGCAAAAGCCTACTTTAAACACTCTAATTTTTTTAAAGTAAAAGTTCTAATTCTCTAGCACGCCTAGTAAAGAGTATAAGGTTCTTTAGAAGGAAGGCCTAGCTAGACAAGTGCACGCAGTAAGGCAGACCTGCTAGCTAGGCCTAAGTTTTAACTATAAGCTTTTTAACTACAATAACTTTAATATACGCTATTAGAGCTAGAATTACTACAGCTACTAGCACTAGACTTACTCTCTAATTATTCCTTATTAAAAGATTTAAATTATACTTATTCTAATTACAAGACCTAAAAGAGCTCTATATTAGTATTTATTATTACTACCTTTCTATATTAGAATTAGGTAATTTGCGCGCCTGCTGCCTTTCTTAGATATAGTAGCTATTTCTTAGGCTGCCTCTCTAGAATTAAACTCTAATTCCCTGTTACCTATTAAAACTATAGTAAGCTAATACCTTACTATTAAAAGTTAATAGAGCAGAAATTTAAATAAACTATCGCTAGCGCAAGGCTATGCAATCTATAAAGTTATTATAAATTACTAAGAAGCCCTAAAGGGCATTAGTTTTTTATCTAATAAACACATCTCTTCTAAAGTTAGAATTTTTAGCATATATTAGCTCTAGAATTACTACAGTTATCTAAGTAGTAAGGTATTATTAAATAAACAATAACTAATTTAATAAGCTATTCGCAGTTTTACAGTATAATTACTTATACTTAGACATACATAGCTTAATCTTTAAGACAAGCATATAACTACTAGCAGAATTAACTAGGTAACAATTATACGCTAGAGCGCTAGAGCGCTAAGGCTGCACTCTTAAAAGAGCAGACTATACTAAAGAGAGGGGTTGCTAAAACAACCTTAACTACCTACTACAAAAGCACCTAGAGCGCGATTACAGCAGGCAGCCTATTTATTTACTTCTACTAAGTTCTCTAAGGCGTAGTCTACCGCAAAGCCTAACTAGCGTTACTACTAGTAGTAAGCCTACTACATGCACGCCTTAAGAGGAGAAAGCCTACGCTGCCTTATACACATAAAGCGCAGATAGGCAGCAGAACAGTCTCTAAAGAGCTAGTAAAATTATTAGTAGAGCTATTAATCTACAGACTCTAAAAATAGTGCCTGCTTATAGAAGTAAGCAGAACTTTAGGCGTTAAGCGCAAGTACAGGTACAGCGCTAGAGCGCCGCTTCGTAATATAGGCCTTAGCCTACCCCTATAAGCCTCTAATAGTCGCTAAGTTCTAGGTAACGCGCTAGCTAGAGTTAACGTCTCTAACTACTACCTAGGTAACAAGGCATGCAAATATAAAACTAAAAAGTAGTGCCTACCTCTAAAACTACGCTGCGAACAACGCTAAAGTAGAGGAGAAGAGCAGAAAGTATAGCTAAAGCAAGAGGCAATCTACTACACTAAAGTAACTAGTATAGCCTAATAGCTACTAATCCGCAAACAAGAATAACAATAGGTAGAGGCACTAGCGAAAACGCAGCCTTAATCTCTAGGCTAAAGCCTATTTACTCTAAACACTACCTAAAAAGTCTATCTACTAGCTAAATATTAATTTAAGTTGCCTTATAAAAATATTTAGCCTATAGCAAAGCACAAAAGAGTTGCCTCTAAGGCGCGTCTAGCTAGTTTAGTGCCTAAAACGTCTATCTACTAGCTAAATATTAATTTAAGTTACCTTATAAAAATATTTAGCTAGCAGCAAAGCGCAAAAGGGTTACTTCTAAGGCGCCTCTAGCTAGTTTAGTGCCCTAGACCTAATTACCTACTAGCGCAAATATTAATTTAAGTTGCCTTATAAAAATAATTACGCTGCAGCTTAAAAGAGTTGCCCTCTACAAACCTTACCTATCTAATACTAGTCTAGTTAGGTAGGTA
>NW_026056062.1:0-1887 GCF_023758025.1 Alternaria triticimaculans
GTATCTTCTATAACATTAATAATATTCTTTCTAGTTTTTAATAATTTTACTACTAAATATTTAGTAAAACTATCTCTAAAAGTAATATAATATTTAAAACCTCTAAAGGTTTTAGGCCTAATAGGCCTACCTATATCTATATATAATAGATCTAAATAGGCTTCTACTTTAGTACTTGCTTTTATATTGCAATTTTTAGTTAATTTAGCTTGTATATAAGTAATACAATTATCTAAATTAACTCTAGTAGTAGAAATATTCTCTAAATTAAAATCTACGCCTAAAGCGTTATCTTTTAATTTTTTAATAGTATTAAGATTAATATGTTCTAATCTATTATATAATAGTTCTATAGTATTATTATTTAATACTAATTGCTTGCTATTATTAGAAATAATATCTAAGTTAGAATTATTATCTAAATTAGAATTATTATCTAATTCTATAGTATTATTTATTTCTAGATTATTTTCTAGATTAGATTCTTCTAGATCTTCTAAATTACTATTATTAATAGTATTTAAAGTAGTATAAGATTTATAATCTTTACTAATACTAGAAGTAGAACTAATTATAGAGAATATACTAACTCTATCTTTATAATAACCTTTAGATAATAGATTATTATTAGAGTTATATATAAAGCAATTATCTTTATTAAAAGATAAAGAGTAATTTTTCTTAGTTATTAAACTAAGACTTAATAAATTAACTTCTAATTGCGGTACATAAAGAATATTAGTTAATTTAACTAGTTTATTAGTACTAGTAAATTTAACTAAAATATTGCCTACACTACTAGCTTTAATATTATTACTAGTATTACTTTACTTAATAGTAGTAATACTAGGTTTAATATTAATAAATAATTCTTTAATATAGTAGGTATGTATAGTAGCGCTAGAATCTAAAATAAAGTCTATAGTATTATTACTATTATCTTTATTAACTATAGAAGAAGTTAAAATAGTTTCTTCTTTAGTAGTATTATTAATAGATTTATCTTTAATAAAATTAGAATATTTCTTAAAACAATTAGATTCTAAATGTTCTTTCTTTTTATAATAATTACAAGTCTTAATATTATTATTAGACTTATTATTATTATTTTTCTTAGTAGTAGACATAGACATTTTTATATCTTTATTATTACTACTTTTAATAGAATTTCTTTTATTATTATTATTATTACTAGTATTATAGTTATTACTAGTAGAATAATTATAACTAAAAGAATTATTCTTATTATTAGAATTAGAAGTAGAATTTTTATTCTTAATAGAATTAACTCTTCTACTTTTGTCTAATAATTGCGATATAATAGTATCTAAATCTATACTATTATTATCTATTCTAATAGTTTATGTAATTATAGTTACTATATATTTATAATCTTTATTAAGATTATTTAATAGCAAAGCTATAAGAAATTTATTAAGTAAACTAATTTCTTTAGCTTCTAAGCTATTAGCTAGGCGTTTAAAATTATTAATATATAATTCTAAATTGCCTTTATAAGAATTAATAGTAGTATTAATTAGTTCTTTACTAATTAAAAATTCGCTACTAAATCCTTTAGCTTTGTATAGATTTTTTAGCATTTGCTATAATAAATAAGAATTACTAATATATCTAACTTGTAATAAAAGTCTATCTTCTAAAGCTAATTTAATAAATCTAGTAGCTTTAATAGCTTTATCTTGTAATAGAACTCTAGTAGCTTCGCTTAAACTAGATAAATTATATACTATTACTTCTAGATAGCCTTCTTTAGTTAAAAGAGCTTCTATTTTAATAGACTAAATATTATAATTACTAGATCTCTTTAATTTAGGAATTTTAAATATAGTATCTAACATTTTTAGTTATTAATTAAATAATAATTAA
>NW_026056063.1:0-1800 GCF_023758025.1 Alternaria triticimaculans
ACCAACACCAACACCAGTTGTGCCAAGACCAAAAGTGATAATACCAAATGCAGAGGAATTTGAGGAAGATAAGCATACTAGCATTATTGATATTGATAGTACACTTAGTTCTCTTATTTCAGTGTTTGATGAAGTTAAAGCATTGTTATTGTTTACAAACGAAGTTATATGTGATGCACCTAGAGCTTGAGGACTTTACTTCCAAGATAGTGCTAGTCCACAAATGGAAGCGCTAGTAGAACTTCATGATAATATTATGTACTACTTAGTTGCAATTTTATTTGCTGTAGGTTGAATACAAGGAGCTATTATTAGAAACTTTGATAGTTCTAGATCACCTATAAGTAACAAATATCTTAACCATGGTATAAAAAAAAGTGTGCCTGCTCAAAAGTGTTCTAAGATTAAATGAAACAGCTTATTAAATTTTCATAGATTTTCTGTACGCAACCCCATTTTTTTTTTTAAAAAAAAAATTGTGCTTGTGCGAACTTATTCTACTAGTATATCTAAAGATAACAGTTATTCTAGTAATGGCCATATTACTCCTTCTGTAGTCTATGAAGATGCTTATTCTATGAAAAAGGCAATCTTAAAGGAAAACAAAGGTAAAGCTGGGATTTACATGTTAACTAATAAACTAACTGGTGATATTTACGTAGGACAATCTATTGATCTCCGTAAAAGATTCATTAAATATTTTAGCTTGAGCTATATAACTAGTCGGAAAGAGCTTATAATAAGTAGAGCCTTAATTAAATATGGGTATTCCAATTTTTCTGTAACTATTTTAGAGTATTGTATTGAATCTGAATTAGATGTCAAAGAACAATACTACTTTGATAAATTAAATCCTCAGTATAATATTCAAAAAATAGCGGGTGGTAGTTCTAAAGGCTTAAAATTGTCTGAGGAAACTAAATCCAAAATCAGTAAATCCCTAAAAGGGGTATATGCCTCCTTTTTACCTAGAGTAATTACCATTACTAAACGTACTTATAGTTCTCAATCTGATACTAATGGTTTACCTAAGTCTCCTCGGTCAAGAGTGTTGGCTCAGTACTTAGGAATAAATCCTATATTTTATGAAGATAGTAGCAGTTTAAGAGAACTTATCCTAAAAGAAAACAAAGGTAAATCAGGGATTTACATGTGAACCAATAAAATTACCGGTGATATTTATATAGGGCAATCCGTAGATCTTGCGGAGAGATTAAAAAGATATTATTATCCTAATTATTTAGAAAAAAACAAAAGTTTACTTATTAGTAGAGCATTAATGAAGTATGGACATGCTTCTTTTTCTACGACTATTTTGGAATATTGTGAAAAATCTGAATTAAATGAAAGAGAACAATATTATTTGGATAATTTAGAGCCCGATTACAACATATTAAAAACTGCAGGTAGTTTTTTAGGTTATACTTTTACAGATGAGGATAAAGTAAAGATAAGTAAAGGTTTAAAAGGAATAAAGCGTAGCGAGGATACTAAAGAATTAATGAGACAAAAAGCTTTAGGTAGAAAACCTTCTGAAGATGTCTTATTAAAAATAAGTACCCTGCGAGGAACTCCTGTTAATCTGTACGAAAAATGTGACACTTCTGGATTTAAATTAATAGGAAGTTTTGTTTCACATAGAAAAGTTGCTACCTTTTTAGGTATGTCTCATTCTACCGTCCTTAAATATGTAAATTCAGGGGCGATATATAAAGACAGGTATAAATTTTCTACTAGTTAGGTTTTCGCGGGTTGAGGTCACAAATATATTTAGTGATCTGACTATTCTCGGCTATGTGA
>NW_026056064.1:0-1784 GCF_023758025.1 Alternaria triticimaculans
AGAAAAATTACTCTTTATCTTTTAATAAAGATAATTGCTTTATATATAACTCTAATAATAATCTATTATCTAAAGGTTATTATAAAGATAGAGTTAGTATATTCTCTGTAATTAGTTCTACTTCTAGCATTAGTAAAGATTATAAATCTTATACTACTCTAAATACTATTAATAATAGTAATTTAGAAGATCTAGAAGAATCTAATCTAGAAGATAATCTAGAAATAGATAATGCTATAGAATTAGATAATAATTCTAATTTAGATAATAATTTTAATTTAGATATTATTTCTAATAACAGTAAGCAATTAGTATTAAATAATAATACTATAGAACTATTACATAATAGATTAGAACATATTAATCTTAATACTATTAAAAAATTAAAAGATAACGCTTTAGGCGTATATTTTAATTTAGAAGATATTTCTACTGCTAGAGTTAATTTAGATAATTGTATTACTTGTATACAAGCTAAATTAACTAAAAATTATAATATAGAAGTAAGTACTAGAGTAGAAGCCTATTTAGATTTATTATATATAGATATAGGCAGGCCTATTAGGCCTAAAACCTTTAGAGGTTTTAAATATTATATTACTTTTAGAGATAGTTTTACTAAATATTTAGTAGTAAAATTATTAAAAACTAGAAAGAGTATTATTAATATTATAGAAGATACTATAACAGAATTAGAATTAGAAGCTACTAATAATAATAGCTTAGATTCTAATTCTAATAATAATTCTAGTAATTCTACTAGTAATAATAACTCTATTATTATATTTAATAATAATAAAGTTAAAGCTCTACAATTAGATAACAAGTTTAAATCTAGAGAACTAGATAGTTATCTAATTAAAAAAGAAATAAATACTAGATATTCTAGTTCTTATACTTCTAAGCAAAATAGCGCAGCAGAAATAATTAATAGAGTATTACTTAATAAAGTAAGAGCTTTATTAATTAATAGTAATTTACCTAAGAATTTATAGAGAGAAACTATATTAACTGCTACTTACTTATATAATAGAACTTCTAATAGTTCTATTAATTTTAAAACGCCTTATAAGTTAAAATATAAAGAAATACCTAATATTAATAATATTAGAATTTTTAGATCTTTAACTTATTATAAAGAACCTACTAGTTTAATTAAAAAACTAGATAGTAAAGCTAGTCCTTATTATTTAATAGAATTTAGTAGTTCTAATATCTATAAATTATATAATTCTAGTAATAATAAGACTATTAGAGCTAGAGATTGTAAAATTATAGAAGGTTATTATTATAAGCCTAATAATAACGTAAATATTAATAAAATATTTACAAAACTAGAAGATCTTTCTTCTAATAATAATAATAATATTATAGAAGAAGACTTTAGTAAAATAGAATCTATTACTAGTAATAATAATAATAATAGCGAAACTATTATTAATAATAGTAATAGTAATATTATTATTAATAATAACTCTAAATTTAAAGATTCTAAAGATAAGTTATTAATTAATAATAATAATAATAACTCTAATAAAAGAGTTATTTCTTCTAATAATAATAATAGTTTAGTAGAACTAGACAATAATTATTCTAAAGATAAACTAGCTATTAATTCTACTATTATTATAGAAGATAATAGCTTTAATAATAGTAAATTAAATATTAATACTAGTAAAAATAATTAGAATACTCTTTATAATAATTCTATTATAGAGAATATTTTAAATACTAGTAATAATAGTTTAATAGAACCTAAAAGTTATAAAGAAGTATTAAATAGA
>NW_026056065.1:0-1692 GCF_023758025.1 Alternaria triticimaculans
ATCTAAAAATTCTAATATTATTAATATTAGGTATTTCTTTATATTTTAACTTATAAGGCGTTTTAAAATTAATAGAACTATTAGAAGTTCTATTATATAAATAAGTAGTAGTTAATATAGTTTCTTTTTATAAATTCTTAGGTAGATTACTATTAATTAATAAAGCTCTTAGTTTATTAAGTAATACTCTATTAATTATTTCTACTGCGCTATTTTGCTTAGAAGTATAAGAACTAGAATATCTAGTATTTATTTCTTTTTTAATTAGATAACTATCTAGTTCTCTAGATTTAAACTCGTTATCTAATTATAGAGCTTTAACTTTATTATTATTAAATATAATAACAGAGTTATTATTACTAGTAGAAATACTAGAATTATTATTAGAATTAGAATCTAAGCTATTATTATTAGTAGCTTCTAATTCTAATTCTGTTATAGTATCTTCTATAATATTAATAATATTCTTTCTAGTTTTTAATAGTTTTACTACTAAATATTTAGTAAAACTATCTCTAAAAGTAATATAGTATTTAAAACTTCTAAAGGTTTTAGGCCTAATAGACCTAACTATATCTATATATAATAAATTTAAATAGGCTTTTACTCTAGTACTTACTTCTATATTATAATTTTTAGTTAATTTAGCTTATATATAAGTAATATAGTTATCTAAATTAACTTTAGTAGTAGAAATATTCTCTAAATTAAAGTTTACGCCTAAAGCATTATCTTTTAATTTTTTAATAGTATTAAGATTAATATATTCTAATCTATTATATAATAGTTCTATAGTATTATTATTTAATACTTATTACTTGCTATTATTAGAAATAATATCTAAGTTAGAATTATTATCTAAATTAAAATTATTATCTAATTCTATAGCATTATCTATTTTTAGATTATCTTCTAGATTAGATTTTTCTAGATCTTTTTAATTACTATTATTAATAGTATTTAAAGTAGTATAAGATATATAATCTTTACTAATACTAGAGGTAGAACTAATTATATAGAATATACTAACTCTATCTTTATAATAACCTTTAGATAATAGATTATTATTAAAGTTATATATAAAGTAATTATCTTTATTAAAAGATAAAGAGTAATTTTTCTTAGTTATTAAACTAAGACTTAATAAATTAACTTCTAATTACAGTATATAAAGAACATTAGTTAATATAACTAGTTAATTAGTACTAGTAAATCTAACTAAGATATTGCCTATACTACTAGCTTTAATATTATTATTAGTATTACTCTACTTAATAGTAGTAATACTAGATTTAATATTAATAAATAGTTCTTTAATATAGTAAGTATATATAGTAGCGCTAGAATCTAAAATAAAGTCTATAGTATTATTACTATTATCTTTATTAACTATAGAAGAGATTAAAATAGTTTCTTTTTTAGTAGTATTATTAATAGATTTATTCTTAATTAAATTAGAATATTTCTTAAAATAATTAGATTCTAAATGTTCTTTCTTTTTATAATAATTACAAGTCTTAATATTATTATTATTAGACTTATTATTATTTTTCTTAGTAGTAGATATAGACATTTCTATATCTTTGTTATTACTACTTTTAATAGAATTTCTTTTATTATTATTATTATTACTAGTATTATAGTTATTACTAGTAGAATAATTATAACTAAAAGAATTATTCTTATTATTAG
>NW_026056066.1:0-1685 GCF_023758025.1 Alternaria triticimaculans
AACCTAGCTTATAATCTTAACATTTTTAGATAAGTTTAAAACGTAAAATAGCTTATAACTTAGCTTTAGTTACTAAAGAGCTTAGAATTATTTATTTATAATACTAATATATACTATAATAGAAAATATATTAATTATATAGTTTCTTACTTAAGTAAACTATATATATATTTTTACGTATATATATATACCTAAAATAATAGTAAATAAATAGAACAGTCTATATATTATTTATATTCTTAATACATAGAGATAATAATACTTTTAAAGAAATATAAGTCTATATTTAAAACTTACTAAGCTTAGTAAAGCTTTAATATATTAAGTAAAATTATATAACTACTAAGTATTTAGGTAGAGAAAAAATAGATTTAAAATTAAACTTTATAAAGAAAACACTAATTAAAAAAGAGTTAGTAAAAGAGATGTTATAATATTAGGTAATAAAGCATAGTTTTTATATTCTAGTAAATAGTTATAATTACTATAAGCAAAATATAGTACTATTAAACTTTAGTTTTTATCTAATATTAGATAAAGATTATAATTTATAATAGTATTTAATAGTAATATCTAATAGAGGTATCTTATAATTTATAATAGTATTTAATAGTAGTATCTAATAGAGGTATCTTATAATGTATAGTAGTATTTTATAGTCGTATTAGATAGTAGTATTTTATAGTTATATCTAATAATAGTACTTAATAGTAGTGTTTTATAGACGTATTCTAAAGTAGTATTATATAAAAGTACTCTATAGTAATATATAATAATAGCATTTAGTAGAGATATATAGAAGTTACATCTAGTAGTAGTATATAGTAGTAATATATATTAGAAATATAGACTAGTAGTATATAGGTATAGTATTTAGTAAATATATATAAACGTAGTATCTAGAGATAGTATCTTATTACTTTATTAAATATGCTAGTGTAGAAATACTAGTATAAAGTAGTTAGGTAATATAGTACATAATTATAATATATATATAGTTACTAAATACTTTATTTTATAGTATATACTAGTAGATATCTATTTTAAAGTTTAGAAAATTAAAACAAACTTATAAAGTTTTACGCTTTAAGATCTTTTATATCTAGAAAGAGAAATAAAAAAGTATATATTCTATATACTTTA
This sequence comes from Alternaria triticimaculans, assembly GCF_023758025.1. Lineage (NCBI taxonomy): Eukaryota > Fungi > Ascomycota > Dothideomycetes > Pleosporales > Pleosporaceae > Alternaria > Alternaria triticimaculans. Next base: position 1,144 of record NW_026056066.1, read on the forward strand.
TACTAAAAACATAAAGATACTTAGAAGTACTTCTAGAAGTTATAAATATATCTTATTACTCTCTAAATGCTTTTTTTAGAGTTAAACCTAACTCTAAGCTATAACTATTAATAAAAAGTAATAAATATCTAAGAACTTAAAGTATTTAAACCTATTTCTAAAATAAAGCTATAAGGCTATTTCTAGAATAAAGCTATAAAGTAGTAATAAATAGTACTTTATAACTCTTAATCTAATATATATTATATATTCTAAGTAGATAGAAGAATCTTTAAAGAAGAGTCTTATAGGCGTATATATACAGAACTTTTAAAGTTTTTTTAAAAAAAAGTATATATTTAGCTTTCTCTTTAATTTTATTTTTTTTATTCTTTTTTTTCTTTTTATTCTCTAAACCTATCTTTATATCTATTTCTTAAAACGCTTATTTATAATAGTCTTAATACTAATATATTAGAATTCTTTCTAATCTACTTTCTAATCTACTATTTCTTTTAAGTAGTATCTCTATTAGTTATTAAGAAATATAACTTAATAGAGAT
>NW_026055968.1:0-163974 GCF_023758025.1 Alternaria triticimaculans
AAATATTTACTTTATCTTTCTAATAACTTTTATATAGTATATAAGCTATAAATCTAGTTTATTAATATAGAAAAGATATAAAAAAGTTAGATTTTTTTCTAAACCTAATCTCTAAGTCTATACTATATTAAAGAGAAATGCTTTTAGAAAAGCCTACTGTAAATATTAGTAGAATAATAGAAGAAGTAAAGTATAAGAACTAAAGTTTATATACATACTATTAATAAGCTTAATAGAGTTGTATAAAAAGCTTATAAACTTAAATATATATGCGTGTACGTAGTAGCGTTAACTTCTAGTTACTATATAACCTTACTATGTTATAGTACTATTCTTATCTTCTTCTATATTTATCTAATATATACTACGTACTAAAGTTTAAAGTTTTCTTAACTATAACCTTACTTTAAAAGCTTATAACCTAGATAATATATATAAGCTATACTACTTGCGTTGTAATATATATATAACTTTATTTTCTACTAGTATTATTCTTTTATTTCTTTTAAACTATATAACGTATAGTAGTTCTAAAACGTATTCTCTACTCTTTAATAAGTTTAGACTAAATTCTTTTAGGTAAAAGATATATATGTATAGTAGCGCTAGCTTTTGTATAAGTATAATATCTAGTACGTTAGTAGTACTTTCTTTACTTTGTGTCTACGTTCTATAATACATCTTATTTCTAAAAGAAAGTTATATCTATATAAAGAACTATATTAAATAATACATAAATAATATTATATATATATATAGTAGCGCGCTATTAGGTATAAAGGCTTCTTCTATACTATCTACGTTCTTGCCTTTATATTATACTACGTAATATATACTATTTTAAAAACTAGTTATCTTTAGGCTATATTATATTATGTAGTCTAGACAGCGTTAAAAGATATTATTAGAATAATCTTTGTATATTACCTACGCGTAAGAAAGTTCTATCTCTTAGTAGAATAACGTAGTAGAAGTATTTGTTACAGCTCTAAAGATCTCTCTAAAGATAACTATAGAGTAGCTATAGTTACGTTATAAGGCTTTGCTTATAAACTACTAAGTTAATAGTTATATTAAATAGTAGTTAGTATATGCGCTACTCTTATAGTATACTTTATATCTCTTAATTCTAAAAATAAAAAGTTACTACTTTAATAGCTTTGCGTTAGACTTATATAATTCTAGTTCTATACGTATAGTAGCGCTAGCTTTCTAAGAGCTATATATACCTGTCTTTTAGCTTAACTGTTTATTTCTTTTACTTATATTACGTAATATACACTATTTCTAAAAGATGCTAGATTAGACTCTAATATAGCTAGACTTAAAGATTAACGCTACTATAATATATGTGTATAGTAGCACTAGCTTTATTAAAACTCTATAATTTTATATATAGTACTACTTTAAAATTATAGACTTATACTAATACTAATAGAACTATCTAAATATACTTACGTATATTTTTATATATCTACACTAACGTTTACTTCTTAATAACTATAAAAGCTATTTATTTACTTTTTATATACTTATATTCTTATTATATTTAACAAAATACGCATATTCTAAAATTTCTTTATCTCTCTACTATGTTATTTAGTAGTATAAACTTACACTTCTACTAAAAGAAGGGTTGCACTATTATATATATACTATTATTATATCTTAGAACTAGCTAAATAGTATATATAAAGTATTTATAAAAGGTGTTAGAGAAGATAAGCTATAGAAATATATAACTACAGCCTGCTAATTACTTTAAAAGATATAGTTAGAGAGTATAGTAATTTTAGAAATAATATATCTAAAAGTTACTATATAAATAAACGTTTCTTGCAACATAATATATTTATTATATAGTCTATTAGCGTGTATAGCGTATATATAAGTTAAGGCTACTTATCTATTTTATAGTAAGATAAGTAGATTAGCTATAACTCTAAAGACTAGGTCTATAGTATCTATATTATACTAGGTGTAGATTATAGATATTAGATAGGTTAGCATGCTATAATATGTTTTCTTAAATTATAATCTTTATAGCTATAATATAAGAGAGCTACGCTATAGTTTTAAATTAAAGTCTAATTAAATTAATATTATAGTATTAATAACTTAACGTATAACTTTAGAAAGACTACTCTTATATAAGAAACTATAGATAATTTTAGAAAAACCTATAGTAGATGTTAGTAGAGAAATAAAGAAAGCAAAGTACTAGAATATATATTTAAGTAGTAGAATACACAGTCTATCTGCGTACTATAGTAAATACTAAAATAGTAACACTAAAACTATAGAACTATCTAAACCTATATACGTTATAGCGCTAACGTTCTAGTAGCTATAAAATTTAGTCTTTTAACTATATAGTTCTTACTTTCTTAACTTACGTAGTATGCGCTAGTCTAAAAACTACTATCTTATAATTTAATAAGTTTATTTAAAAAGGTTATAAGATTATATATATATATACGTTATAGTAACACTTTCTAGTCTTTTTTAATGCTTAAGCCTAAGATAGATATATTTTACCTTTTTATTAAACTACGCTGCGTATGCTAGTTTCTAAAAGGCTACTATAATATATTTATAGGTTTAGACTATATAATTTATGCAAAGAGCTATAGGTATAGAAGAACGCTAGCTTTCTAGCAGCTATATAACCTTATTCTTATCTTTACTATTATTACTCTTTTATAAAAGCTAGCTACGCGTAGTAGGTTCTAAAATATAAAGTAATAAAAATAATAAGTTAGATTAAAATGTAAATAAAATAATTTACGTAAAAGGCTATAAGTATAGAAGAACGCTAGCTTTCTAACAGCTATATAAACTTATTCTTATCTCTATAATTCTTACTCTTTTATAAGAGCTAGCTACGCGTAGTAGATCTAAAACTTAGAGCTATAAAAATAATAATAACTCTTAAAATATGTGCTCTTAGCGTAGGTCTAAAACTTATTAAGTTTTTATTATAAAAAGACTGCGTATTACGTACTAATTTCTAGAAGGCTATTATAATATATTTTTCTAGTTAAATAAAATAATATACGTAAAGAGGCATAAGTATAGAAGAACGCTAGCCTTCTAATAGCTATATAGTTTTGTTTTTATTTTTATTCTTCTTACTCTCTTATAAAGTCTAACTACGTAGGTCTAAAATATAACACTTTCTAAAAGATAAGTAGTAAAGACTACATAAGTCTAACCTAGAAAGATTACTATAATAACTTTATAGGTCTAGAGAGCGTAAGAGAAACGTAGCTTCTTAAACTATGTCTTAAATTATACGCTAGTTATACTAATATTAATAATAATGTCTACTAGATATATTATTTTTTTCTAGCTATAATTTTAGAATAGGTTATATTTAAGTATCTTATTTATAGAGAGAGAAGAAAGAATAGCTAATTTATAGAAGACGTAGATGCTATATTTAGAAAGACTATTATATAGCTAAGGTTAGAATTTTAGAAAAGCTACACTATAGGTAAAAGTAATAATAATTTAATTCTTAGAGAAAAGAAGTATAGAGAGAAATAGTAAGAAAAGATATAAGTTAATATAATAGAGCGTACTACGTAAAAGAGCATACTAGAGAAAGTGTAAGCGTTATCTAAGTCTAGTATACATTAAAATAAGAAAGTCTTACAGCTTTATTCTACTAAAAAGTAATATCTTAAAACTTATAGAGAAGAGGTAGCACTAGAGGCTACTAGCTATATAATCTAGTTCTTTATCTCTTATATTCTATTTTTTTTACTACCTATAGCGCGCGCTAGACTTAAAACTTATAAAGAGAAGTTATATAGATTACTCTAAAGATAATATAATACTATAGTATATATGTAATAAGTGTACTAGTTATAGATATAATAGCGTAGATATTATATAAGTACGTATATTATTATTTTAGCTGCTAGAAGTAGTATATTCTATAGTTACTATAGTATTTATTTTCTCTATTACGCTTACTAGTTATATATTAAGAAAATATCTATTTTAATAGAGAAGTATTAGCATTAATAATAATAAAAAGATAATTAAGACAGCTAGTTCTACTTAATTATACTTTTATTATCTAGATACTTTTAGCTGCGCTAGGCTATACACTAGTTATAGATATAATTCTAGTGCTACCTACCTAACGTATTTTGCTTTTTACTAATCTTTTTAAAGAAATAAGAAAAAGAGATATAGAAACTAGGTAGAGCGCTAGAGGTAAATTTATACTAGTAAGCTTTTGCTTTACTAGAGTTGCTCTTAGTTATAATAATAATAGTGCTTTAGCGTATCTATATCTTTTAACACATAACTTAATTATGTTTTACTTTTTAGTTTTTTTAATTTAGTTTATTTTTTACTAGAGCCTATAGAGCTATTACCTTTAGACTTTTAGTTCTACTAGATATGCTATATAAAATCTTTTTATATTCTTTTTAGAAAATAAGAATAAAAGACGCGTAGAAGTTCTTCTAATAGCTATATAATTTTATTTTTATTTTTATTCTTCTTACTTTTTTATAAAGCTTAGCTCTATAGGTCTAAAAGATAATATATTCTAATCTATAAGTTAGGCTAAGGCTACGCGCTTATTAACATTAATAAAATCTTTTCTTTTCTCTTTTATACTCTTATCTTCTTATATTACTATATAATATAGATAGTTTCTAAAATAAGTTAATATAGCTAAGATATAGTATAGTAGTAAAGATAAACGTTTTTCTATAAAGATAATTAAGCTTAGTATATATTAGTGCTACTATTGCTTTAATAATAGAATAGATAGGTTAGTTATAACTCTAAAGAACTAGCCTATAGTAGCTATATTATGCTAATAGTATTATATAGAATTAAAATATAGAAATATATAACTATATATATACTTAATTAGTACGTTTTGTAACTATATATAAGAGTAAAGTAATAATAATAGTTCTTTATATAGGTAGTAGTTAGTTAGTTTTAAAGGCGCGCGCTATTAGTAGGTGTTTTAGAAGTTTTAAAGAAAATTATAAAAATATAAAGAAGAAGACTATAAGCGTATTAAGAAGTTATTTTATACTAGAGAGAGTTAGTATAGCTATAAACGCCTTCTCTTATATGCTATAGGCTATATAGCTAATACACTTACTAAATTTAAAATATATATAACTATAATATACTTACACGTATAAGGTATTAGATTAAGAACACTTTCTTATATACGTAGTAGTTTAAAAGATAGTAGTATATCTATTACTACGTTACTTATTTTAAAAGTTAGTAGTAAGTAGCCTAATACTTATAGTGCTTAGGTTAGTTTATTTTAGTAGAACTATAGAACGTATAAGTAATAGAGGAGTTAAACTCTTTAGTCTACTTTTATAGTTAGTAGTATAGTAAATATAGCTATAACTCTAATCTAAATAGTAAAAGTACTTATAGTAGCTGTTATTAGTTATATAAAGTAGAGGTATCTAAATAACATTAGAATAGTTATATTTTTTTTATTCTTCTACTAAACTATTATTATATTACTACTTTTACTAATAGTAACTTTCTACTTTTAGTTTTTCTTCTAGAACAGACGTCTTCTTAATAATATAATAGAACTATAGGTATATTAGGTAATAGTTTAATCTATATATATAAGTAGCTATATAACTTTTAGTTTAAATAAGCATATCTAATTATCTTAATAGTAAGGTTATATGCCTTATCTTTAAGGTTTACGTAGATTTAACGCTATAGAAGTTTCTAGCTATATATACTAGCGTCTAGATATAGTAGCTTCTTCTACTAGCTAGTGCTATATATTATAACTAGTTAAATAAGCTCTTCTTTCTCTTCTAGATTCTAGAATAAGTAACTACGCTCTAGGTTGCTATATAAGATTATAATATCTATTACCTTTTAGTATTACCTTATATTAGAAGAGAAGTATAATTTAGAACTAGATAGAGTAATATATAGTTTAGTCTTAGTAGAAGGTTTACGTTAGTAGAGAAGTCTAGAAGAAGTAATAGCTGCACAAGCTTAATTATTACTACACTTATAGTTACGCTAGCTATTACTCTAACTAGTATTAGATATATTATAGTTAGAGTTATTACGTTAGAATACGTTATTATTATAAATAGTACTATTAGAGTTCTTATTAGTATTATAAGCAGTAGATATTTTATCTAGTTCTAGACTAGAACTATATTAGAGAGCTTTGTAAAGTAAATTAAAATACTATTATATAGGTTAATAAGTACAAATATAAAGTGCTTTAGTACTTACTTTTACTAAAGACAACTTATTAGCGTTTACTATACGCTATTTAGTATAATTATATACTAATAGCGCTGCTATTTCTAGTGCTTATTTAGATTAAGATAATATAGAGGTAGATTTAGCTATATAGATACCTAGTATAGTTATATAGAGTGTATTATTCTTATTAAAGCTATTACTAAACTTAATACGCTTAGTAGTTAGCTACTAGTTAAAGAAAGATTAATTTAATTATAGAATGCGCTAATAATGTAGAGTAGAGCTATTAGCTCTAGATACGCTTACTATATTCTATAGTAACAAAGACGTAGTAGTAAGAAGCTATCTAAGTAGCTTATTATATTACGCAAAGTTTACTAGTATACTAATAACACTAGGCGTTGCTAAGACTATAAGTAGGTAAATAGTTAATAGAGAACCTACACGCTATAACTAGACTATAGACCTAGAGTATATCTTATAATATATAATATAGATAAGAGAGTGTAATAATAATAGGCAGGCTCTATATAGCTTATACTCTAGCGTAAGTATATAGTATATATAGTATCTAAAACTAAAGTTAGAGTAATAGAGATATATCTAGAGAAGACTATAGGTTAAATAGGTTTAGTAGTATAACTAACTTAATCTACTAATAGTAATAGAGCGTAGAAATAGAGATAATATTAGTTAGTAGAGCGTATAGAGTAACTTAGATAGAGGCTTAGATTATAACTCTAAGTAATACTTTATATAGGTTTTAGTTATGTTTTATATTTATTTAAACTTATCTATAAATTCTACTTCTTCTTCTATATTACTAATAATAGAGCTATTATCTAGTTATAGTAGCTATAGTTTATTATTTTTATCTTTCTATTTATCTACTAGTTATTCTATTATAGTATACTTATTAAAATTTTTAATAGTTATCTCTATATAGATAGCGTATTTAGTTACTAATTTGTATTTTACTTCTATAGAGTTACGCATAAGCGCCTCTAAGAAATCTAGTAGTTCTATATCTAATATAACGTAAATACGCTACCTATATATAATAGAGTAAAACTCTTTGCTTAATATTATTATATTATCTTTATTATCTATAAAATGTTTCTATATATAAGTGTTGCTAGTATAGATATAAAGAAATATCTATTTAATCTTCTACGTATTAGTAAGGCTAGCCTACTAATTCTAGGTTTTTTAGAAATTTACTAATATTACTTACGCAAGTTATATAAGCGCTTCTTTTATATAGTGTAGTATAGTATAGACACTAAAGAGAGTAGTATGCTAAAGAGTAGCCTAAAACTTATAATACGCCTATACTCTATACTATAATAGAAACGTTAGAGTAATTAAAGTTTCTATTTTATATACTTTCTAGATAAAAGAAGTTTTTTTTAGCTATAATAGACTATTATCTAATAGATTAAATAAAAGGCGTATACGTTTATACTAAGTGTTGTTCTACTATAATAGAAATATAGTTATATTTAACTTTTTTATAGTAGTATAGCTCTACGCGTCTAATAGCTTAGATACACTAGCGTATTATAGATATTATTACACTTAATTGTAATAAAGTAGTTCTATTCTCTATTACGCTCTATCTAATAGTTAGAGAGCTTTAATAAAATTAGGTATTAGCGCTAATATCTACTACTTTAAAAGACCTTAGTTTTACTACTAGTGTTTCTAAACTTAACTTTATATATATAAGTTATACTCTTATATAATAAGTTACGCTAAAGTACTAAAAATTATCTATATATATAGGTACGCTATAGTAAAAATAAAGTGTAGGTTATATATAGAATTAGTTATATTAACTTTAGCCTAGACAACGCGCTACTAATAAGAAGATAATACAGCGCATACTATAGTAGAGGTAAGATTATATATATATTTACAGAATTGTCTCTCTTAAGTAGTATAGTCTATTACGTCTACCTAGTATATACTTACTTAAAGATAGTTAAAGTAGATATCTAAGTAAAGAAACTTATAAATCTTAAACTAGAAAACAGCGTATATCTATTTATATAGGTAATAGAGTATTTATATTATACTATATTTTTTAATAGTCTTCTTATAATTAAGGCTATATTGCTTCTACTAAGGTCTTAAACGTTATTTAGTTAAACTAGTATAGTTATTATAGAATACGCACTCTCTACTCTAATATTTCTCTAACTATAAGAATAGTAAAGGCTCTAGATTTAACTCTTCTAGAGATAGTTATAACGTCTAAGTAAGCGTAGTAGTTATAACTACGTTAAGTTTCTATTAGGCAACTAGTAGGTAACTCTATATATCTCTTTAGAATATAGTTACTATAATAGCTTACTCTATATAAGTAATCTATTAGTTATACTTTATAATTTAAAATAGGTTTACGTCTATAGTAGAGAGTACCTAGAAAGTAGAATAAGAAGAGTTGCCTTAGTTACTATCTAAACTCTAATAACTAAATAGATCTAGAGGTAATAGACGTATAAGTTTTAGTGTTATACAAAACTCTTAATATGCTAGAAATATAGTATTAGCTTCTTATATTAGATTTTTAGGTTTGTTATAAAGTATATTATATATACTTCTTTTATTAGCTTTCTATTAACTTATAAAGTTATTATAGTTAAACTTTTATAATAAGCTCTTTTCTTTTTCTCTAACTAAAAGTTACTTAAATAAAGGCTTTCTATAACTAAGTAACTTAAAGTGTAGATTAAGAAAGAGTAAGTAACGCTAGATATATATATAGAATTATTCTTTAATAGAGTTGTATTATTTTATAAACGTAATAAATAGACGTAGTTTATTTATTAAAGATAGTTTAACTATAATAGCACTAGCTTCTATTCTAGTCTAAGTATACTTAGTAGTTTTAACGTAGCTACTAGAAGAGAGTAATTTAAATCTTTGTCTAAGAAATTTATTATAGGCCTTCTTATATAGAGCTGTTATACTAATATAACGTAATACATAATTTATACCTATATTAAGCTAGAATTTATCTTCTTTTATGTACTAGTTATTCTAGTCTTTACGCACTTTAGAAAGAAGTAAGAAATACATACTCTTAAAATTAGAATGCTATTCTAGTAACCTATACTTAGTATTATATAGTTAAACTAGTAATTAGAAGTTACAAAAGGCGTTATTAAGTAGGCAAGTTTCTATTACTATATAAGATAGTTTAATAATCTTACTCTATAAGAGTGCTAGTATACTTACTTTAATAGTTAGTTAGTAGTTTATATAACTCTCTTTTATATAGCTACTCTTCTCTTATTAGATATTACTTTTATATTATATATTCTTAAACTTATAAGAATATATAGCTTAATTCTATAACTATATAATAGAATTAAAAGCCTAAAGCATAATATAGTCTATCTAAATACTAAGAACATAGTTATTAAAGTGTTAAGTTTCTAATTTAATATTATTACTTTAGAAATTAGTATATAATAAAAGTATACTTAAAAAGAAATAATAATATGCGTTGCGTGCTACTAAATACACTAATATACTCTTTGTCTTAGTAACACTAAAGTTAGTGTTAACGTAAAGTTAATATTAGACTCTATAAGTAAATAGTAGTAGAAAACTAAAATTAATATCTTACTTAAATACTGCTAGACTAGTTAGTTAAAAGACGTAGCTGTTTATATTCTAAGTATAAATATATTTATCTATTACTAAGAGTTTAAGCGTTTAGAACTATTCTTCTATCTTCTAAAAATTTAGTGTTAGAGGAGACTTTATAAACCTATAGAAGCTTATAAGCCTAATTCTACTAAGTAGTAGAGTCTACTAATAAAATAGAGTAGTTACTAAAGACTATTTTATAACCTATAGTAGTAATAGTAGCTAATATAAAGTTAGGTCTACTTAATTAAAGAGAGAAAGCAAAGCTATAAGGTTCTTTATAATATAAGAAAGTATTTTACCTCTAGTCTAAAAGACATATTTATAAGTGCACTAATAGAATAATATATTTATAATAGCGTAGGTAGTAATAAAGTATATATTATTGCTAATAGTAGGTAAAGTGCTCTAGTTAAAGTGTAAAGAAGTTAGTAGTTAGGTAACTAACGCTAAAGGTAATGCCTTAGCTATAGATATATAATAAGACGTAGAGTATAATAGAGAGAATATATTAACTAGTGCGTAGAGTAATAAAGGTATAGTATAGGTAGATAGTTCTAGAGATAGAGATAGCTAAGGCAGGCTTCTAGAATCTAGTAATATACTAGAAAAACTAAAAGGTAATATAGTAGGTAATTAAGAATAGTCTAGTAGTAGATTAAGATAGTTTTATTTAAAAGATATAACGTTAGAAGGTAATAGCGTAGAGTGTAGCTAGAAAGAAATAGAAGAGATTAAGTCTAGAATATATTAGTAAAAGTAACTCTAGGTAAATGTATATAGTAGTAATATATAAAGTAGTAGAAGAAGAATATAAATAAAAAAGATAGCTAGAGAAAAGTAGGCGTAGATATAATAAAGAATAGAAATAACTAAAGAGAGAGTAGTTATAACTATAACTAGGTACTCTAAGAAACGTTATCTACGTAATAATATACTATATAAAGAAGTCTATATACTATAGTGTACGTTTATAGTAGAGTATAGTAGTGTCTACTCTATTTTCTTGCGTATTCTACTTATATTATAGGTATTACTATTATATATTAGTGTAGTATAGTTATTAAGTTAGATTTAAAGTATTAGATTTACCTATTAGGTTTTGTAGTAGAGAAGAGGTATATAGTAGCTAGTATTAAATTTAATTATACTATAACGCCTAGTGCTAAAGCTATCTAGAGTTAATAGTGTAGAAAGAAATAAGAGAACTAAATCTATATACGCGTTTATAGAGTTAGAGTTTAGTTATTAGATTATAGAACTAGCTTATACGCTATCTATATATATTAGAAATAAGTAGCGTATTCTATAGAGTGTGCTCTATAAGCTACAATAATACGCATATATACTCTATTCTATACGTTACTATTAAGAAACGTGTAGTTATAGTAAGGTAGCTTTCTATAACTAGCGTAGTAGTTTAATTTTTTTTTCTATCTTTATTATATAGCTACACAGCTAGCTTTATCTACGTAAAAAAGTAAGTAACCTATAATAATCTTATACTAGGTAGTAGACACTGCGCATATATACTATAATAGCCTTATAGTTATAATATAGTGTATTACTTCTATATACAGACTAACTTTTAGAGGCTAACGCTAATAAACTAATAATATAGTAAAGATATAGATTACTGCTAGTATACGCTTATTATGTAGCGTAGTTAAACTATATAGAACTTATTATTTAATTATAAAAGTAATCTAGGTAAAATATATATTTAGTTGCAATAATATACTATTAAACTTATATTATAGTAGAAGTAGAACGCGTAAGAGAAGTAATGTTTGTAAGTAGATCTAATATAGTTTAGTAGTATAATACTACGCTAGTCTATGTAGTTTATAGTATATAATTTATTATAATACAAATAGAATAGTATAGTATATTACTTTAATTTAGGCTTTATGTTATATTACACTATAGTAGATATAACACTAATAGATTCTAAGCTATAAAAGTAATAAAAGTTTGTTAAATTGTAATAAGTAGCGCGTAATAGCTCTAATATTAAACCTAGTACTCTAGTGTACTTACTAAATAGTATATATGCTAATAGAAGCTACTAGTAGCTAATAATAAAAGAAAATAAAGATATAATAGAAGACTTTATAGAGCTAAAGAAAAGTATTAAAGTAAAAAAAAAGTAGTAGAAATATATAAGGCTAAAGAGATTAGCCTTACTATAGATAATATGTAAAGAGAATAGAACTTTATATACAATTGTACGTAGTTTAATAAAAGAAAGGCTTTTAGAAAAGTAGATAGTAGTATAAAGTATAGACTATAACTATAGCCTAAGGTCTAGTTAATAAAGTATATAGTAGTTAAAGTGTAGTCTTAGTTAAGAGAGAGTGTATTATAGTTATAAGTAGGTGTCTATATTTATAATAGTTTAGTTAGAATAAGCTTATTTCTAGCAAAAGAGGTTTACAGGTTTAGGTTTACTAGTAAGCCTAGAATACTTTGCTTTAAAATAGTTGCAGAGTCTAACTAAGAGAGAATTACTATACTATTTAGCTTTAGCCTTAGTATAGAAATAGTTAGGTATCTTTAAGAACTCTTCTATTATAGCCTCTTTAAGTTTTTAGCCTTATAAGATATCTAAGAAAGTAGGCTAGACGTAGGTTAGTAGAGTAATAGGCCTAAAGCTACTTATAGAAATAGAGTTTACACTAATAGTAGCTATATTAGAGGTCTTCTTATTATTATTAGTAATAGCAGATTTTAAGTTAGCGTTAGCTATAGCACTAGTTTTCTTCTTATTATTAGCTATAGTAGGTTTTAGGTTAGCGTTAGCTATATTACTAGTCTTCTTCTTATTATTAGTAGTAGTAGGTTTTAGGTTAGTAATAGCTATATTACTAGTCTTCTTTTTATTATTAGTAGTAGCAGGTTTTAGAGGTAGCTTAACTATATTATTATCTTACTTACTCTTTATTAAAAATAAAGTTAAACTCTAACTAAACGTAGAGAAAGACGTAAACTATAGTTACACTATTATAGATATAATAGAACTAGAACGTAAAGTAGAAGTTCTACTAGTCTAATAATCTAATAAATAGAGAGTACTATAACGCAAGTTTAGATAGTTACTATAGATAGATATATTAAATGTAGAGTTCTTTATAGCCTTCTTAGAGATAGCAAAAAGTAAGGCGCCTAAATCTATTAGTAGCGAAGAACTATTAATTTTACTATTAGAAGCTTTATTATCTAGTAGTAGTAGTTCTATTATCTTAGTTAAGAGAACTAGACTATCTTTAATAGACTTAATATTATTAATACTATTATTTTTAAATAAATTCTTTAGTAGATCTAGCTTAGAATTAGGCTACGTCTTTTTATTAGAGTTAATAGTAAGAACCTTATCTCTAACTTTTATATAATTAGCCTTATAGAAGTCTAACTCTAGTTACTTAGCTTTTATAAAAATATTAAAATCTTTTTTATTAAAGTTATAGAAGAAGTTATTAACGTACGTATTATTAAAAGTTATAAAAGTCTTTAGCGCTTCTATAAATAAAATAAAGTTAAGTAGCTACTTATTATTAGTCTTAGCTATATAACTTTACTTTAATAACCTCTAGCTAAGGTTAGATAGAATATAGACGCCTAGTGTATAGTAGATGCGCTTATCTATATTAGGTTCTATTATATCTTCTCTATCTTTAGATATTAAGTAGAAGAAACTAGTAAGAATATTAATAAGGTATAGTTCTATAGTTAGATTATAGTATTATATAGTAAGGTAGATAGAGAGAGTAGAGTTATTAGAAACTTTATCGCCTAGAGGTTTATTTTTAGTAGAATTCTTAGAGTTATTATTAACTATTATAGTAGATATAGTAGTAAAGTTAAAGAAGGCTATACCTATTCTAAGTAAATTTATTAAGTTTATACTAGAGATAACGTTAGTTTAAGAGTATAATAGATAGGTAGGTAGAGAGAGCTAGTTATAACTATAAGCTTATGCCTAATAGAGGTAGAGTACGTACTATGCGCAGTAGAGGCTAAATACTTCTATTATAGTAAGGTAGTAGAAATAGATAGTAAGAATCTAGCTAGTGTAGTATTAGCGTCTAATAATCTATTGCTCTTTATTCTTATCTTAGGCAAAGTTAACTAAGATAGTAGCTTTACTAAATAACTATAAATTAAACTCTACTCTAAAGATATAGATAAACGTAATAAGTATCTTTGTTTTATTATAGTAGTTATTCTACTTAGTTTAGATTTTATTACGCTTCTTCTGCAACGTAGAGGTATATACTATTAAGAGATATATACTAAAGTAGCTTATAATCTTAATAATTAGATCTTAGATATAAGGCGTAAGACACTAGATAATTAGTTTCTCTACGTAAAGATACACGCGCTTACGTATAATTAATAGTAGTATATTTATTTTTAGTAAGAACTTAGTAAACTTCTTTAGAACTTTATATATATTAGTAGTATTCTAGTTCTTGTCTATAATTTTGTTTACGCTTCTATTATAGTAATGTTAAAGAAGCTATTAAATCTACGTTAGTTCTTTTAGATAAGAGTTCTTACTAAGGTTATAGTATTAAACTCTAATATTAGATTTATTAAAGAACTATAAGTATATATCTATATTATAATACTATAAGTTAACGCTAAGATTACGTTTAATCTTTTCTTTATTATTACTACGCTATAGTGTATCTACGTAGATTTAGTAGAGAATACTATATAGAGAGAAGAACTTAATAAGTTTAAGCGCGCAGATAGCTTATAAATTCTTAGATAGTATAAGCTTAGCCTATAGATAGGTCTTATGTATAGTTATAAGCTACTTCTTCTAGTGCGTAAACGTATTGTTAAAATAGCGTTAGGTAGATAGGTAGAAGAGTTACTTAACTATATAGTAGATAGTAGATAGAAGACTAGCTCTAATATAATTCTTAGTATTATTAAAAAAGATAAATGTCTAGAACCTACACTAGATTATAAAATAGGCTAAGATTAGTTATACTATAAAGCCTTCGTGTATATAAGTGTTATTATCTTTCTACTACTTATTATTATTATCTTTATAAAGAATATACTTTTTAAATAAAGCTAGGTGTAGTTATATAAAAGAACTATGCTAGTTAGCGTTCTACTATTAGTTAGGTATAGAAAAGAAGCTATAGTTATAACCTAAACTCTAGAAGCTAGTAGTACGTACTTTAGATTATTGTCTTAGAGATAGTATAAGTCTATCTTGCCTACTACCTATAGAGGGAAAACCTTTACGTTAACTGCTTTATTAACACCTTCTATATACGTATTACTAGTGCTATTAGTTATAGAATTTAGTTATAGAGGTAGAATACTACTAGATAACTATTTATTAAACTCTAGTTACTTAAGAAGTTCTATATATAAATAGAAGTCTTTTATACTATAAGAGGTAGAAAATCTAGACATAAGAATATACTATTATAGTAGTAACTATTTTAAGCTAACCTAGGTTAGGTTTTTGTTTTTTAGGCTATCTTAGCATTTATCTATAAAGATAAATATAAAGTAGCTATAGTAGTTCTTCTTTTAGAACGTAAGAGCTATGTTAGGTAGCTTAAAGGTAGAAATGTTATTCTTAAACTTAGTGCTACTATTACTAGAGTACTTCTTAAAAAGTAACTCTATTTTACGCCTAACTTCTTTTATATACGCGTTCTCTAGGTTCTAGTAGGTCTAAGTAAGAGCGCTTAGGCTATATATAGTAACAAAGTAGTTATAGCTATAGATATAGATAGTGTATATAGCTTATAGATTAGAGTTAAAAGCGTTCTATATACTATTATTAAGATTAGGTAAGTACTTCTACGTGCTATATTTTTCTTCTACTGTAAAAATAGTTAATAGACTTATAATAAGAGTAATAACGTTTATATCTAGCTAGTACGCCTTAAACTCTATAGTAGTCTAGCTAATAAGTTTAGGTAGTGTAAGATATAGTAAGAGATAGCCTTTATTACTAGAAGAGTAGAGATTAGAGTTAGAGTTTAGAGAGTTAGTAATGTTATGCTTACAACAGCTTTTATATATAAGGTTTACCTAGTAGAAGTTAGCTAATATATAAATAAGATATAGAAGTACTTATTATAACTATAGTTAATAGGCTAGGTATATAAAGTATTAGCTATAACTACAAAACATAGTTAATATAAAGTATACTAACCTTCTAGAATATAGCTGCTACTTTAATAGTTTTACTAAGTTCTATACTATCTCTAATTAAGAATTCTACTAACGTAAGAGTAACAGAGTATACTAGTAGTTTCTTTAACTTTAATTTCTGTATTATATTTATTAGTTTATTACCTTTCTTATTATAATAATATGTATAGCTTCTATTTCTAAAGCGCTTAGTACTAAATATAGTATATATAATCTACTACTAAAATAGATTTATAGTTATTCTCTTAATACAGTAGTTTCTAGTTATCTTAAGTAGGCCTAACTACTATAACGCTTCTAGTAGATATTCTAGAGAGAAGTTGCTGTCTTTTATTTATTTTACCTAGTTAATATTAGTAGAATAAGTAGCTTTAGAGTACGTAATAGAATTAGTTTAGATAATATAGTCTTGTTTCTTAGTAGATAGTAATATATAGATGTCTCTATCTATAGGTTATAGTTTACTATAGTTATTAATATTAAAACCTATTCTAATGCCTAGATTAAAGCTATCTTAGTATACTTTTATAATCTTATATTTAATAGCTATATACTACTTTTATATTATCTATAGTAAGTACTTCTTATAATAGAAAAACTTTACTAAGGTTTTAGTAAAGATATCTATAATAATAGAGCTAATAGAGCTATACTACTTATAACGTAGGCTCTCTAGTATTATAAGTAATACCTTAAATATGTCTATAGTACTTATTATATTCTTCTACCTACGCTTAATATTAGCACGCGTATTCTAATCTTTTAGTTTACCTATACTAATAGCGTAGAAGTGCTACTAAAAAAGGCTTTTAAAGTTCTTCTCTCTACGCTATTAGTCTATTAACGTAAACTTACGTAACTTTTCTTTTATAGGCTTATAGTTATCTTTAGACAACTCTAGTACTATAAGCTTACTCTTTTTTAGTTTCTTTCTATACTTCTTAACCTTAGGTTTAGCAGGTATAGTAATAAGACCTTACGTTAGATAAGCTATATATACTATAGATATTATAACGTTATTAAAGTTATTAACTATAATATTAAAGAGATTTATAGCAGTCTTAATAGCTTTCTTAAACGTAGCTAGGCGCTTACGTATATATTAAAAACACTTTATAACGTAGTATAAGACAAAAGCTATATTCTCTTTAGATAAGTAGTATTAGTTAAGTATACTAGAGCTAAGAATCTAGATTATTATATATACGTACTATATTAGTTCTATCTACTTATTAGTCTTAGTGTTAGTAGAGTATAAAATAATAGGTATGCTTATATTATACGCCTACTAGATGTTAATATAGCTATAGCTACAGCTCTAGGCTAGACTTTTACTCTTTTACTAGAACTTATTACACTTTAGTTTAGTAAGTTTACTAATAAAGAACTTAAACCTATTATAGATATTACTCTTATAAAGGTATTTAAAGAACTCTACTTTATTAACGCTAAGAATATAGTATATAAAATTAGCTATAGCATTCTTGTTTTTAGACTATTTAGTAGTAGTTTTTAATATACTGCTAGTATATAGTATATAACTCTATTTATAATTATTATTAATAATTATTATAAAGAGAATATTATTAAATTAACTAAGGTTCTACTTATTATAAATTATTATACTTATAGATAGATTAAACGCGTTAGAGTGTACTTTAGTAATATTAGCGTAGATAGTATTAAAAGATAAAGTTATTAATATAGATTTATACCTATTCTCTTTCTTAAGTAAGCGTTTATAAGTATAAGAATTAGGTTTAATAAGTAGACGTAGCTTCTATAGTAGTTAAGGTAGCTACTAGAATAGTAACTCTTTATCTATAGTAGCGTGTAAGAATAGTAATAGAAGTTAGTTATAGAGAGGTTAGTTATAGTTATAATAGGTAGCCTAATAGAGAAGTGCTGCGTAGATACTAGATGTAGGCTAGTAGAGAGAAGAGGTTATAGTTATAGTTAATTATTCTAATAGTCTTAATATAGAAAATATAGGTAGTATTAGATAGTAACGTTAGGTATCTAGTGTAGAAAGTAAACACTAGAAGAAAGTTATAATAGCACTAATACAATAAAGGCTAAGAGAGAGTATATTATAGTTATAATTAACTCTCTAATAGAGAATACTAAATAAATTCTAAATATCTAGTCTAAAATCTTATAGTCTAGAGAATATAAGTAGAATACCTCTAATATTATGTATAAGCTATATATAAGTTAGTATGCGTATAATTTAATTTAATTGCGTAACTTATATTAGCGTATACGTCTATTAGTAGCATTCTATAAGAATAATAAATAAAATTTAAAACTAGCTAAAAAGCTTTAAAAATCTATTTATATAACTTATAATTCTAGAATTAGGTAATAGGTAGTAGTAGGTATTTAAAAAGAGCGTTATAGTTAGACTAGGTGTTGCTAGTGTATAATATAGAGCAGGTAGTAGTAGGTAGAGAGAAGGTAGTTAAGTTTAAAATTAAAAAAGATATTTACTAATATTACTAGCGTTACTAGTGTTACTAGCGTTATAAGATACTTAGTTAGGCTTAGTATAATTAGGCTTAGCGCTACGTAGTTTTAAATACCTCTAATAACTAATTTATAACTATTGCTAAGGCTCTAATAGATACTATATAATATAGATTATTTTATAAGCTATAATCTAAAGCTTTTAGAGAGATTTAGTAATTTAATTATACGCTGTATTATAGCTAATATTAGCAGAGAGCTTTTACTTATTACTTAATTACTAGTAAAGGTAATAGAAATAAGTTATATAATAATCTTACTAGTGTAGTAGAGATAAGATATTAGTTTCTATTTGCTTTTAATCTTACTTTAATTTATATTAGCACTATAATAAAATATAGATAAGTTAAACGCGTAGAAGAATATAATATTATACGCGTAGCTTATAGTAGAGTTAATAAGATTAAATAAAAGCAGACACTATACTAAAGCATAACGTAATAAAGACTATAACTAAAATAGCTATAGAATATAGTAGTCTTGTTATTCTAGTAGTAGTAAGTGTACTTATTAAGAGTAATAGTTAATTTAAATACAAAACTAACTACATAATACTAGAAAAATACCTCTAAATTCTTAGTTTAAGTAGCTAGAATAGTAAAGTTTCTAAAGGCGTAAGAGGTATAGATAAGTATAGTAACGTTAGCGCGTTTTAGAACAACACTTAGCTAGTAAAATAGATACGCCTTAAAAGAGAACGTTATTACTAATAGCGTTTAGTATACTTAGATAGTATTCTTAATATAATAATAAAAGATACTTAATAAGAGTACTATAGCTAGAATAATATAAACCTACGCCTAAAGGCTATGCTTAAGCTATATAGAGCTAAAGAACGCTTTAGTAAAGATAAGTAAGTAATATTCTCTTCTATAAGCAATCTTCTATAGAAGCCTAAATTTACTAGTAATAAGATTTAGGCGTATATAAAAGCTTAGTTAATCTTAGTAAAAGAGTTTTATAATCTTAGACGTATAGTATATAAGTTAAGAATTAGGCGCGCTATAGACTTAGTTACATCTCTACTAATAGAGTTACGCAACGTAGTTTATAATATAATTTATAAAGAGTTAAGTAAGAGAGAAAATACTAGTGCTATTCTTAGAAAGAGTTAATACCTAGATTAAGGTCTAGGTAATAGTTACTAGTTCTTTAAAGACTATAGTATAAGAGAATAGTTTACAAAATAGAGTGTTAGCAAGAAAGTCTTACTTAGTAAAATACTTAAAAAGTATAAACGTTATTATAATTAGGCGTATTTTAATTTTTAGTAAATAGCTAAATAAGGCTAATTATAGAGATAGCGCAGCAGAATAAGCTATAGAGTAAAGTCTTATACTAAGACTAAATAGAATAGAGTAGAGGTAAGTATACTAGAGACTAGGTATAGTTATAATCTAGAGTTAAATTGCACGTAACTTAGGTTGTAGTAGTCTAGAAAGAGGCTGCTTATAGTTATAGTCTAATAGCTAATATAAATAGGTAATTTTATTTTACTTCTTTAAAGCTACTACTACTCTAGTTAGTTTACACTTACTATCTTTTATATATAAAAGTAAGAGGTATTATAATTATAGAATCTTACTAAATACTCTCTTTAGTGTTATAACTACGTACGCGCGCTATAATCTTATCTAGTCTACCTACTTTTATAGGTCTAGTTACCTTTCTACTAACTACTATAATTACACTAATGTTTTGTAATCTATTACCTAGTCTCTATCTATATCTATTGTTTTAGCGTATATATACGTAATAATTGCTTTCTCTTTATATTAAATAGACCTGTTATAATAGCGTAGTTTAGTAGAAAATAGACTTTAGCTAAACTAAGGCTATAAAGAAGTTATAGCCTTAGTTAGGCCTAGAGTAGACTAGTTAGCCTCTTTTTTTAGAGGAGGCTCTAAGTTTAAATTATATTATAAATAGGTTTTCTTTTTTATCTTTTATAGAGCCTTTATACTAGTATCTATACTATATAAAATAGTAGATTATAGTAAAAGATAATAATAGTAACTCTTTAAACTATAGTAGCAACGTAAGGCTTTTTACTATTTATATCTTTTCTATCTATAATACGCTTTTACACTAATACTCTAGATAGTAGTAGATACCTACGCGTATACTACTACCTAACTAAGATAGGTATTATATATCTATAACGTTAACCTAGATATAAAGAGGCTAATTTGTAATTGCTATATAAGGCATTAAATATATATATATATATATTATTTACATATTACATTTACCTTTAGAACGCCTAGGTGTAGTTATAGTATAGAGTACTATATATTATTTACGCAGAACGTTAGTAATAGAACCTCTAGGTATAGTTATAGTATAGAGTACTATATATTATTTACACTATACGTTTATAATTAGACGCCTAGTTATAGTTATAGTTAAAGGCTCTATTATAGCTACACTACTATAGTAGTGTTAAATCTCTTTCTATTTTACATTTTTTTGTTATTTAGAATTAGAGTAGTATCTTAACTTAGAGAATATAGATCTAGTAGATATATAATTTTATTATAGGTTCTTTATATGCTCTTACTTTTCTATATATTTTTATATAGAAGGTTTAACTATATTTCTCTTTTCTAGTAACTAGAAAGCTTAATCTACTATATATATGCTAACTTTACGTAAGCTATAGGTAGCCTAGGTAGTAGTTATATCGCCTAATAGTATAATTACCTTAACCTAGATTAGAAATATTACTACTACGCAGTTTAACTAGGTAATAGCGTTAATAAACTACTAAAGCGTAGTTAGATTTTAGTTAAATCTAATATATATTCTAATAATTAGATAACACTTCTATTATAGTTAGATAAGAAGTTAGGTAAAGTAGGTATAGAGTAACGCTTAGTTATAATAGACACGCTAGGTGTAGTAACTAGCTACGCTAACGCTAGCTGCGAACAAGATAGATATAGTAGTAATAGTATAGTTTACTACTATAATAATAGTAGAGATATATAGTTGCGTAGATAATAGTCTTAGAATTTAATTTAAAAAAGCTTTATTAATTACGTTAGCTACGCTTAAGCTTTTAATAATTATTATAATAGCGTCTTTATATAGGCTATGTATTATACTATTAAAATAAATAATAAGTATAGGCTATTAGTTAGCTATATATAGAAGTAAGGTTTTTATATTAATAATTTTAAAGTGCTCTATAATATTAAAGACGCTTTCTTTTATACTATGTATAATAATATATATAGTTACTAGAAGAAGAGCTAGTAGCTCTTTATAATGCTAGATATAGTTAGTAAATATTATAGCTAAGGTTTTATTTAGTTAGGCTTATAGGTTTACTATAGTTAATTATATAGAATTTATATTATTAGCGTAAAAGGTAGAGATTAGTAGTAGATAGAATATAGAGAGTAACGCAATTATATATAACTATTAGAGTAAGAACGTAATAATAAAGATAGTAAAGGCGTAGTAAAGGTAAGTAGAGATAGTAAGCTATAGCAGTAAGAATAATAAGATGTTACTAAGCTTATTAATTATAAGTAAAGATAATCTTACGCGCGTTAAAATAGTAAAATAACTTATAAAGCTGCTAGACGTAGATATTATTATAACTTTAGTACTAAGAATTATCTTAAGTATTATAGTTATAATAGTCTATGTCTACTTAGAGTAAGAGATATTAGATTAATAGTAAGAAGAATTTACTATATAGACGTCTAGGTATAGTTATAGCTTAGAATTTAGAAAGGTGTAAAAGCCTACGCTAAACGTAAAGTTAGTAAAAAGTAGAGGTTATTAGATGTTACCTAATTAGTTTCTAAAAAACCTAGAGTAGATAGTTAGTATTAGAGCGCGTTTGTAACAGAGTTATATTAAATAATAGTATAGTACGTAACTCTATATTACGCCTATTACAGTTAGTAAGATTACTCTTATTTATTAATTTTAAACGTTTGTTTTCTTACTTCTTTATATTATTTTATAATTATTAACGTATATATAATATTAATAGTACTTACACTAACCTTATTTAAAAGAGAGGTATACGTAAATAAAGAAATTAAGAGTATAGAAGGCCTCTGCTTCTACTAGTATATAGAACCTTTAAACGTAAGTTTAGTAGTATATATATATAAAAGATTACTAAGTTTAATAAGCTTATTAGATTTTTATAATTAAGGTTAATCTTATAGCTAAACTAGCAGTAACTTTTAATAAACGTATGCAAATTACGTTAGACCTAGTTATAGTTATTACCTAAGGCTACTATTTCTAGCTTTAGTTAAATATGCTGCGCTCTTAGTTATAGTAAGACGTATATAACTAGGCTAAACGTATAGGCGTTATTCTACTAGGCTGTTTCTATCTAGCTAGTAAGCACTTTAGTCTTTCTTCTAATATTAATTTCTATAACTTTATAGGCTATACTTTTCTAGGTATTAAGTTTCTCTAATATAGTATAACTCTAATAGACGTTGTAAAAATTATTATAGCGTAGCCTAGTAATATTAAGCTTTTACACTTTATATTAGTTATCTACTTATACCTAAACCTAGACAACGTTAACTTTGCGCTAATAGACACTACTAATCTACTACGTAGAATTCTTACTATATTATATACGTCTTTTAATATATTATAGAAGTTATTTAGCGTAGCTATAGTGCTCTATATTACGTAGAATAGTAGAGCCTAGTTATAATAGATTCTTACACTAGCTTATACTAATAATAGTATTTATAAGGCTAAGTTTATTAAGGTTAGAGAATAGAAGTTAATTACTAACTCTAATAGCTTATTTAACTACAACTACTATAGTATTAAGACTAATACTAGTAAAAGATATAGGTTTATAGTAAATAGTTACTTTCTAGTCTAATAAGATTTCTAAAGTTACTTTATTATAATAACAGCTACTAGAAATAGTAAAATTATATAGATATAGTTATAGTAGATAGTATATAAAATGCTAGCTTACTTCTATTAAACTTATTATATATTTATAATTTTACTTAACTATTATAGCACGCGTAGTAACGTAAAGGTTATTACCTACGTAAAAATAGCTATATAATAATAGGTATATAATTAGACTATAAACTATTTTTGTAAAATCTATATTAAGATATAAGTGCTTATAGAGAAATTAGTTATAGTTATATATAAACCTATATATAATGTTTTAGAAGATACACGCATATATATATGCTTTATAAGAAGTGCTAGCTGTAGCTATAAGAAAACCTCTATATAGATATATAATATATATATATCTCTTAGTAGAAGATAGAGTTAGTTATAGTTATAGTTAATTCTACTTATTAGTTTTTATTATACTATATTCTATATTATACGTATACTCTATATAGTACGCTAGTAAATTTAGATTAAATAGCTAATATAATAGGTTTGTAATAATAGAATAAGATAAGTGTTTATATTAATTATTCTACTTTATCTTATATTTAGTTCTATCTAACCTACGTTAACTTTTACTCTACCTATATTAGGCATATTAGAATCTTAGTATAGGTAGGTATTATAAAATATGCTAGTCTTTGCTTATAACACGCTATTATGTTTACTTAAGGCCTTTTCTATATTAGATATCTTAATAGGCTTACTCTTAGTGTTACCTTTATAGATGCAAAGTCTTTAGATTTAGCTTAAGAAGAGTAGGTAAACGTTAGTGCAGCTACTATTATAGTTTTTAATATCTTCTAGTTCTAGATTAGTAGTATAGAAGAGTTTAAAGTTAAACTCTACTTTAGGTTTAGAAATAGAACTAGTGTTATAGTTAAGTTTAGCTTATAAAATTAATAAAAACTAGTAATAATATTAGTTTACTTACCTTTAAAAGCGCGCTAAGATACTATTACTATAATTTTATTAAGTGTAGACGCTATTTATTATATAAAAAGAATATTAATAAAGTAGTAAAATTCTTTATTAGAGCTCTTATTATAACTCTTATATACTAGAAGTAATAAGTGTATATCTAGCTTATATCTTAATAGACGTATAAATAACTATAAGATTAGTAGTAACTTTTACAAAGTCTATAGTGTATTATAGTTACAAGAATAGTGCTTATTAATAAGAGGTAGTTTAGGCGTATAATTTATAGTTTAACTAGGTCTAGCATTTATTATAAAGGTAAACGCAAATAATAGCGCTATTATAGGTCTTAGCGTAAATTTCTAGTTATTGTAGTAATAGTATTAATGTTAGAAAGTAATAATATTATATCTAATATAAAAATAATAATAGTATTACTACTATAGCGTACCTCTAAATCTTAATCTAGTAATAGTATTAATAAGCGCAATTATAATAGTGTATAGCTAAGTATTATTAAAATTAAGTTAAGCGCGTATAAAGGTAGATTTATTAGGTGTATAGCGAGGTTATAATAGTAGAGTATCTAGTTAGTTACTATAGAAAATTACTAGTAACTTATACTTAGAAGATTAAGTTACTATTATAGGTTAGTTACTATAGTTATAGCTATAGTTATAACTGTAACGTATAAATATATTAGTTTATAATACTATTATGTCTTTAGTTTAGGTAGCTATATAAAGAGATTTATAGCTAGATTCTAATTATATTACTTCTATAATATTACTTTTCTATTATATATAGGTAGTAGAGCGTATATAAATAATATAAAGTATTAAGAGCAGCGTGCTCTATTAGTAGGTTATATATACACTTAATAATATTTATATAATACCTACGCTTTAAAGTATATTATATTATAAGGCGTAATATAGCTATAGAATAGTAGTAATAGGCTGTTACATATAATAAGTTATATATAATAAGTTGCGCAAGTAGGCTATAATAGATAGTACGTTATAGTTATAAGAGATAGTCTATATAGAGTTTACAGTAGGTATAGTATATAATAAGTAGAAATATAGTAATATAGTAAATGTGTTAAGACTATTATATACAATAGATAGATAAAGAAAAAAAGTATAGAAAAGAGGTAGCTAGTAGAGAATTACAAGCTAGCCTAAATTCTTTAGAATAATTTGTTTACGCTAAGCTTCTTTTACGCTATAGATAGAAATAATAGTTAGTCTTAGCGCTATAGATAATAATTATAGTTAGTTAGAGAGCTATAGATAGAAACTTTAGTAAGAAACGCGTGCGCAAAGGCTTATAGTTATAATATATAATAAAGAATTAAAGATAGAGACTACGCGTAGTAATATTTTAATTCTATATTCTTTTCTACTTTAATTAATAGTAGTTTTATAAAGTATATCTAGAGATTTCTAGAGAAAAGAGGTTATAGATAAATAAAACTTTGCTTTAATTTTCTCTATGTCGTGTAGTAAACTTAACCTAAACCTAGTAAGTTTTATTCTTTACTTTTTATTATTTACTAAATTAATCTTTTTATTATTTATTATTACTAAATATTTTTTTAAAAAGATATTAGTCTTAGTAATAATCTTTAGGTACTTATAGTAAGTCTTAGTAGCTATTAGATTAGATATATATAGCTTTTAGAGATACTATATAACTAATTCTAATATATTATTCTTTAGATTAATATAGCTTTAGTTATTCTAATTAACCTTTACTTTAATATCTACGTCTAAAAGATATTTACTTCTAATAATATATACTATACTATTTACTTCTTAGATAAAGTATTACTAATAAAAGTTTAGTAAAGTATTATTATCTATACTTTTATATAAGTTAGCTATACTAGTTCTTATTAAAGCCTTCTTATTATTATTATTAGGCTCTTCTTTAGTATTATTAGACTTTTCTTTAGTATTATTAGACTTTTCTTTAGTATTACTTAAGAATATACTATTAATATTAGTATTTTATATTTTAATATTACTACTTCTATCTTTTACCTTACTTTTACTCTTAATATCTACCTTCTACTACTATACTACCTTTTTTAGTTTCTATAAATTTACCTTTAATCTATTCTTAGTAGCTTACTATATTTCTATATAATACTTATTAAAGAGAAGATAAACTATATATACTTAGTTATTATATAGGTAATATAGAATAAAGCTAAAAGTAAATAATATAGAATTTTTATTATTAAAAAGAATTCTATATATAATATAAATAAAGTACGCTATCTATTATAAAGAGCTCTAGCTATTTATATAGCTTATATTAGTATTAGTAATAAAGTTCTATAAGTAGCTATTCTTTAAAAGCGCGTCTTCTAGTACTATAACTACTAATAGAAACTAAAGAAATATAGACTTATTATCTTCTAGAAGTCTAGTCTTAATATACTTTTATATACCTACTTAGATAGTAATAAATATAAGCTTAGCTTTATTAATATAAGCTTTAAAAGCTTTCTTATTAGTATAACTAAAAAAAGGTATAAAACTCTAGTAGAAATTATATAGATATCTTTCTTTAAACTTTTATAGTATAGTAATTTAGGTCTAAATAGACGTAAATAAAAGATACGTTAAACGCGTTACTAATAGGTCTAGTATATCTATCTTATAGTTATAGAATATATTATTAATAGAAAGCTATATTAAGAAGTTTATAATTACTATCTACTTAGTTATAGTTATAGTCTAGAGTACTATATTAGTATACGTTTATAGAGAGGTAGGTATTAATAGATATATATATACTATATTAGGTATATAGTAGAGGCTTATAGAAGTATCTAGTATAACTTTATTATATAAAGTAGTTTCTAGTAGCTATATAATAAATTATAGTTAGTATAGTATATTAGAAAGCTAGGTAATTCTAGTTAAGAATATACTTATATTCTCTTTACTATAAGAATAAAGCTTAGTAAGAGTTTTCTAGATAATTCTAGTGTAGAAACTAAACTTAACTAGATTCTAGTATAGCTATATATTAAAGAAATTAGTTATAAGCTTAATAAATAATCTAGGTAATTAGCTCTAAACGCGTAGTAAATCTAAATTATAAAATTTATATTATAAACTCTACTAGCACTATCTCTAGTCTTCTTATAGTAGTCTATACTTAGTTTTAGTTTTCTTACTTATACTATAGCGTAGTAGATATTTCTAGCTATAAGCTATTCTATAGTTAGGTTTTAAGTATTAGTAGTTTTTTAGTCTAATTTAGTTATCTAGTGTTAGTTTAGATAGTTTCTATATTAATATTATTATATTATATAAAGTAAATAAGAAAGAGAAGGTATAAGAGAGTAGAATTATAAAAAACGTTACTTTTACTACCTCTAGGTCTTAGCGCGCTAGTATAGCGCTAGACTTTAATCTTATCTAATTAGGCTAGAATAGATTATATAATTACGTTTATTATTATATATTTCTTTTTTTACTTAGTATTAGCTTACTCTATTATATTTTTATAAAACTAGATTTATCTACTCTCTTATAGGTATATATATAAACTAGATTATCTTATATTAAGCTTTTAGTTTATATCTATTCTACTTATAGAGTTCTAGTAATTTATAAGTAGTAGACTTCTATAGTATTAGAAGTTACGTAGATTATCTTAAGTAATATCTTAGAAATTATTATACTAGTAGTAAAGATTTTAAAGTATATATATAGAATTATCTAGTCTCTTATAGTAGCTATATAAATACTTTATTTTATAAGTTCTTATTATCTATAGATAAAAGTATATTAGGCCTATAACTATAAAGAAAGAATATCTATATAATCTAGTTAACTTTAAGTACTAGTTAATTAGCTTTAAAGTTATCTTTATATAGCTCTATATATATAAAATAGTTATATATATATATTATATTTTTATCTCTATTAAATATTAGTTATATCTTTTTAATTCTTTCTTTCTATTATACGTAGATATTAGAATATTTTAACTATAGTATAATAAAGGTATCTAGAATTATATTTCTATTAATATATAGAATACTTTTATCTAGTATCTATAGTATCTAACTAGTTCTATTAGAGCTCTATTAGAAGTAGTAGTTATATAGCATAAGATAGAACTAATATATACTTTTACTAAACTTCTCTTTTATCTTTATTCTACGCTAGTTATTAATAAGTTTTCTAATAAATTTATAATTATATAAAGTATAGTTATAATTAAAGAAATGTCTTTCTATAAAGTATACTATATAATAATTTATCTAAAAATTTTATATAGTAGAAAGCTTTTTAAAAAAAAGTTTACTATATTTAGTAATTTTATTACTATACGTGTTAGCGTAGAAGTTAAGTTACTAGTTCTATTTTACTAATATATAGAATACGTCTAGCTTCTATCTAGTAGAAAAGAAAAATAGTATTAGTAGTAGTAGAGAGTTAATATATTTTTTCTTATAAGGTATTTTAATAGAGCTTATAAAAGTAGTAGAAAACTTTATTAACTATAGATAGTAATAGAGAAAAGTATAGCTAAGTATAGAGTATAATAATAGTATTTTATATACTAGAGAAGAAGCTATATTAAATTAGAGAGTATATTATGTATTAGATATAGAAAAAGACTATAGAGTTTAATTTTATATAAAAGTGTAAACTATAGTTCTATCTAGTATAGTAGCGTTAAAGCTATTTTATAGTATACGCTTACTATATTATATATATATATTATAATACTTTTCTTTATTTCTATATATAAAGTAGGTTTTATTACTATTAAAGTACTATATAAGAACTTATTACTTATATATAGAATAAGCTATATTAAGCTATATAAACTAGTTAACTATAGCGTAGTAGTATTATAAAGCTTTCTTATAATAAAAGTTAGATAACTATACTAAAATAAGTATCTATATAAAATAGCGCTGTTTATCTCTACTTTTATACTCTAGTTCTTATACTAAATTAATAAAATAGTTAGAAAGAGTTATCTATAGAATACTATTAATATTAGAAATATAAATACTAACTAAGAATATAGTTATTATAATAAGTACGCCTATACTATAAGAAGAGAAGCTTATCTAGAAGGCCTTATAGTTTTCTATATCTATTTACTTATAATATACTACGTAGTTTAACACTATACTTAGATTATTTACTATTTTAATAAAAGATATATAGATAAGAAGCTTCTTAGCCTAGGTTACTTTAGTTTAAATATAGCTAGTAAGAAATTTAGTTTCTTTATCTTTTATTATTATAAGATAATACACTTACTAAGCTAGGTTTATCTAATTAGTTAGTATATAGAAGAGAATAGTGTTTATTAGTAGAGAAAGTAACTAGAAAAACTTAACTTTCTATTTAACTAGTATTATTACTAATAGAAAAGTAAGATAAACGCTAAATCTTACTACTCTTTATAATTTATCTAGGTAAAGTTAGTATATATAATTATTTAAAAGTATAAAATAAACTTTATTTAGTATAATATACTTTAAGTTACTATAACTATTTAGGTATTACACTATTTCTATAAAAAAGAGTTTAGTAAGTACCTCTAGTGTTACTAGAATAATAGACGTAGATTAGTTATAGTGTTTATCTTTCTAAATACTAGTATAGATATAGTAGATTTTATAGTATATAGTAATATCTTATTATAATATAGTAAGTAGAATAATAATAATACTCTACTAGTAGTTGCAGTAATAGTAAGAAAGAAGAAATACTAAGCTTTTATCTACTTCTATACTAGTAATATATATAATAATAGTATTACTATATATAATAGCTTTAATAACGTTTTCTTATTTTAGGTAAAATATAGCCTTTTTACTAAAGTTTTTATATAATAAACTCTTATAGTTATACTAAATACACTATTATAAATTATTAGTTAGAGTAGAAGATAGCTAAGTAGAGTAGCTATTTTTACTCTTTTACTTAAACTCTAAGATAGAGTACTATTTAATAGAGACCTTAAATTAAAATTTAATATATTTAAATTTTCTTTAGAATATAGTAATAATAGTTTAACTATAGATAGTAGTTTCTATTTTAGTAGAGTAGCCTATCTATATTTTACGTTTTTTTATATCTATAGTACTTACTATTTTATTAATCTCTTCTAGCGTAAGCTTCTAGAGTATATACTTATTTATATTAAACTTCTATCTAAATATAATAATAAAATACTATATTATATTAATACTAATATAGTACTTTATCTACTTCTTAGTAACCTTAATAATAACACTAGATAGACGCTAGAAGTTAGTTAGTTACTAACTATCTTTATTAGCCTAAAGAAGACTACTAGTAGCTTAGAAAAGATATAGTTTTTTAAAACTAGTTAGTACTATATACTAGAGAAGAATATAGAAGAGTTAAATAAGCTAAAGATACTATACTAATAAGCTACTAATAGAGTAGAGAAGAAACTAATATATAATCTTAATAGTTTTATCTATATTATACTCTTTATAGTACTATAGTATAATAGTAATAAGTCTATTATATAAAAAGATATTATAAAGTTCTCTATTACTTAGATTTTTATAGTATACACTAAGTAGTTCTATACCTTATACTAGCTAGCTACTAGTAGTATATATAAAAGTAAGAAAAAGGTCTAGAAACTTCTAAACGCTATGTAAGTAAGCTTTAATCTAGATAGTATTCTAAGTATTATTAAAAAAAACGTTCTTACACTAAGTGTAAATAGAGTCTAATAGTTATTTATAGATAAAAGTAGATTATAATACTAAGATAAATAATTTAGAATTAAATAGTCTAAATTCTATATTATAGTTACTTAGGTTTTTAATAATATTATTCTATAGAATAAATAGTATAAACCTCTAGTCTAGTATAAGTATAAGCTTATATATAAGAGTAGTAGCCTCTTTATATATATTATAAACTATAGATATATACTTAGAGAGTATTATATAAATACTATAAAAAGTTATAGTATTACTATTCTAGTTTATAAAAGCGTTAAAGTTCTCTCTATATTAGAAGTAGCTTAGGTACTAAGTAGTATTAATAAGCTAATATATAAAGATTTAGTACTTTTATATTAGATAGTTATAGATTTAGTTTTTAAAAAAGTTTATAGTATTCTAGTTACTATAATTATCTTTATAGCTTTAAGCTATAATAGCTTTACTTTCTTAGATTAATAAATATATTTTGCTTTTATTAATAGTACTATCTATATTTACTTCTTTCTATACTAGGTAAGATATAGTAAATAATTCTCTAAACTTTTAAATACTAGCTAGGTAAACTATCTTTTTTAGCGCGCTAATATCTATAGTAAAGTTATATACTTTATATAGTCTCTAATACTTCTAGAAAATATATTAGAAGCTAGTAGTAATAATAAGTAGATACTTAAACTTATTCTAGAGAGATATATATTTAATAAAAGTTAGCTAGAATTTATAATATTATTATTCTAGAGCTTCTAGGTTAGTATAGTTATATTTTATGTTAAGTAAGAGAAAGACTCTATAGTAGCTATCTAGTTACTTAACTACGCGCTTCTACGCCTATTATTATATAGTAGATAGTATAAGCTAGCTAGAACTAAGCTTCTTAGACACTAGTATCTAGAATAAAAAGATAAAGACTTTTTATAAAGAAAGAGTATATTAAAGTAACTTATTCTAGTATATCTTAAGTAGATATATAAGTATATATTACTTATTCTTTTATATTATATAAATATAGGCGTAGCGTAATACTTTAGTTATTAAATTCTACTAGATATATACTATACTTTTAATAGTATTATATAAATAGAAAAAAGATAGCTTAGTTACTTATATTAGCGTATTAGTTAAAGTATATACCTCTTTCTAAGTTTATAGTAGTATTTTAAGAAAGTGTATATAGAATAGCTATAGGCTAGTTTATATAGTTAGCGCTAAGAGTATAGCTATAAGCTAGGCTTAATATTCTTTCTTTATCTATACTTCTACTTTCTATAGTTATTCTTTTATATTATAGAGTATACTATTATTATAACTTAGTAGAGCTATAAGTAGTAGCTTAATATACTATAGCTAGATATTTAGAAAAGTATATTTATTATTATATTTATTTATATTAGAGGTAAAGCTATACGTTTATATTAGTAAAAGCTTATCTCTAGTGTAAGTAAAGCGTATTACTTTAAAAAAGTATTATATAGTAGTATTAGTATTTATAGATACACTTCTAAAATAGTATTAAGTAGATATAGTTTACGTATACTCTTATAGTAAAGAAGTACTCTAGATTTTACTAGCTATATAAATACTATAGGTCTTTTATAAGTACTTTTTTATATTCTTATTAGTACTCTTTTAGATAGTAATATACTTATATATACTATATATATAGCTTATATATATAAAGAAATACTTAATTTATAAAAGTAGCTATCTATTAGACTAGATAAAAAAGAACTTATTATAATTAGCTTTTAATAGGTATAATACTTTAAAAGTAAGAGCTTCTACTTATATACTAGTATATTACTTTACTTTAATATTATAACTATAATACTTATTAAGATAGGCTTTAACACTACGTAGTAGTATAACTTTTAGATAAAAGAAGTAGATAAGAATACTATAGTTAGTATTTAAGATAAATATATTAAGTAGAGTAGATATAATATAATACTAGTATAAATAGATAAAGAAGTTAAGTAATAATATTATAATAAAACGTGTTAGAGGCTATTATTAAAAAAAGAATAAAGTTTTTTAATTTATATAAAGAGAAAAACTAGCTATAAAGTAGTATAATAAAGCTATTCTATTATACTCTAAGAATACGTAGAGTAGGCGCCTCTTTATCTAAGTTATAGAAAATTATACTACTACTAGTAGCTCTATTACTTTAGTCTATATATAGTTAGAAATACTAGCTAAATTAATTTTATATATTAAGTAGTACTTAGATTATTAAAGGCTAGATATTCTAAAATCTAAGCTTTAGCGTTCTTAGCGTTCTTAGCGTTATCTATACTATAAATACTAAGTAATATTTTATACTTAATAGTATACACTATCTCTATTATATATATATATACTAACTAATATAGCTATATAGCTATAAAAGCTTAATCTTATTCTAGTCTCTATTAGTAAAGATAATAATATTAGTTTACTAGTCTAGAATACTTTTATAATATTAGAACTCTATATAGTAGTATTTTACGTTCTACTAGATATAGTAGAGCCTATCTAGGCCTTTCTTATACGCTTTCTAGATAATATAATCTACTAGATCTATTAATAAGTTAGTAAGAAATAACTCTTAAAGTATATTTAGTAGGTTTATAATAATTCTTAAGTAGATATAAAATACACCTTTACTAATCTAACTAATAAGAACTATAAGCGTTTCTCTAAGCGCGTATATAAGAAAATAACTATAAAATAAGTAAATAAGTATCTAAAGAATTAACTAGATTATACGTTAGTAGAAATAGTAGTAAATTTCTAGAATATAGTTACTATAAAAATAAATAAGATTACGTATTCTAATTATAAGCTTAAGTACTAGAATATAGCTAAGATATTTAAGTATATAGATATTAGTAAGGTAGCTAAAATAATTAACTATATAAAGATAGTTACTACTATTAACTATTTATAAGAATAGAAAGTAGTTCTAGGTACGTAGAGGTAGTTATATTAAGAAGGTTTCTATTTATTTATAACTATAGAATTAACTAGATATAATATTATAGAAGATATAACTACTAGAGTAGAAAATATAACTACTAGACTAAGTAATAATATAGATATAGTTTCTAATATATAAAATAACTAGCTAGTGTTATTCTAGGCTAACGTAGGTAGAATATTAACTAATATACTAACTATAAGTAAAGTTAAAGAAATCTAGATATTAGTTATAACTATACAAAAGAGAGAAACTATAGATATACTTAGTAATATATAGTATTACTAGAATATATTAATACTCTACGCTAAATATAAACGTCTAGAATATCTTTTATATAGTAGAATTAATCTAAAAAGTATATAAAAGTAAAGTATAGTAATAGTAGCGTAAAAGTAGCTATTTACTAAGATTAGTAGTATTATACTTTATATATAAAATAGATAGTTAGAATATAAAAAGTAATAGTTTATACTCTAAGAGAGATTTAGAGTAGAAATCTTTATCTTACTACTAAGAGGTAGAGTACTAAATTTATTTATTAAATAGAGACTAATTACGCATTTATAGAACTAGATAAATATAGTTATAATCTATAATAGTAATACTATAGAGATAGTAAAGATTATAAAACTAATTTTTATAAGTTATATAAAAGTAAAGTCTCTACTAATATAACTTCTACTAAAGTTTATTAAAAAGTCTAACTTTATTAATTAGACTTTTATAGATTTACTTATCTTTAGTTAAGATATATAATAGAACTTTAAAGTAGTCTAAAACTTAATAGATAATATAAGTTAGCTTAATTTACTAGCGTAAATAGTAGTAATATAAGAGAATAGATAATTCTAGATATACTTTACTATTAAAATTCTATTAATTTATATATATAAATAGGTAGGTTCTTATAGATATAAAAGGTTAGATTAACTTAGTAATACCTAGAGATTTATATATATATAATATTAGAACTTTATCTAGTAATACTTAGAAATTTATAGGTATAGAATATTAAATTTTATTCTAGAAATATAAAAGTAATCTAATAGTAAAGTTTCTATCTATAAGATAGTAGAAAATAAGTCTAGAAGTTATAATACTTACGTTAATAAGTATACTTCTAGAGTTAGCTTATACTATTAGTGTACTTCTAGAGTTAGCTTATAGTATTAAGCGTACTTCTAGAGTTAGCTTATAGTATTAAGCGTACTTCTAGAGTTAGCTTATAGTATTAAGTGTACTTCTAGAGTTAGCTTATAGTATTAAGTATACTTCTAGAGTTAGCTTACACTACTAGTGTAGTTCTATATATAGCTTATAGTATTAAGTATTCTTCTAGAGTTAGCTTACGCTATTAAGTATTCTTCTAAAGTTAGCTTATACTATAGAGTACACTTTCTAAATATAATTATAGTAGAGAATATACTTCTAGAGCTAGCTTATAGTATTAAATAAGCTTCTAGAGTTAGCTTATAGTATTAAATAAGCTTCTAGAGTTAGCTTAAGCTATAAGGCTAGTACTAGAATATAAAAGTATATAAACTAAATTTTATAGAATTTAATAGTAAAAGTTATAAATCTAATAAAGTTAGTATATAAAATAGCTTTATTAATAAGTATTCTTTTACTAGTAAAATTTAAGATAGTATATAAAATAGTATTATTTAGAAATTTTATTTTATTAGTAGATTATTTAAAATAACTTTATTAGTAACTATTTTTTTATTAGTAAAATAAAAAATACTAAATAAAAAAGTATTATCTATATATTTTATTTTATTATATAATTATCTAAGATAGTAAATAAAGTATTATATAAAATAATTTAATTAGTAAATAGTTTTTATTAGTATAATATAAAATAGTATAATTTATTAGTAAACTAATAATTCTATAGTATAAGCTAGTCTAAAAAGAGTAAGGTCTATTACTAGTACATAAAAAGATATATTTCTAAAAGAGTTAAAATTCTATAAAGATGCAGGCTTTAGGTAGGCTAAGGCTTAGGTTCTTAGCGCTGCTACCTCTAGCGTAGTTAAAGCTTTTAAAATTTAAAGTAGTAAGATAACTATTCTATAAATACTAACGTCTACCTACACTATAGTAGAGAGAATTATAATATAATTATATATTCTTAATAGCTTATAACTAACTAAGCTATAAATCGCGAAGTAATAAAATACTAAAATCTTAGCTTATAAAATTATGCTTTTGCATATATACTCTCTATTCTCTACTTCTATTCTTATTCTATAGCTTATAGCAAAATTAGAGATCTAAAGACTTATTAAAGACATAAATAGTAGCTTAAATCTAATACTAAAAGCTACACTAATTAAATAAGCCTTTAACTATATTCTTGCTCTCTTCTATAAGTTCTTCTAGTATTAGTAAGTCTAAAGCTAATCTTATTACTAGTTATATTACTTTACTACCTTACTAAACTTAATTAAGCTTTTTATTATTACTATATTAATTATTTTTCTCTTAAACGCGTTACTATTACTACTTCTATAAGTTCTCTTAAGATTATAGTTCTAGAAGCTATTATAGAGGCTATTATAAACTACTATATTTATACTATACTAGATGCTATTATAAGTACTCTAAAGAGCTACTTTACTAGTACTTTAGAGCTATACGCTAGGCCTATTAACGTTTCTATTACTTCTATTTCTATTATTTCTATTTCTAATGTTCTTGTCTCTATTATCTCTATTATCTCTATTACGTATATAGCTAGCGTAAGACCTTTTATTATTTTTTTTTCTAGCTTTACTTTTAAGAAGCTTATTAGTAAGATATATAAGCTCTTTAGTAGTTATAGTTTCTTATCTATAAGAGAAAGAAACTAGAAAGACTATTTTATTAAAGACTATTCTATTAATAATTTTACTAATAAAACACTACTAATTATCTACTATATTATTATCTATAACTAGGTATATAAAGTAAAAGAAATAATAAATCTACCTCTTTCTTTAGCTTTATAGAAAGCTATACTTTTATAAAGAAATGCTTTAGCTAGAATACTTTGTAAAGGTAAAAAGAGCTAGAATAGTAAGAATATAGTATTTATAGGTTATCTTATATAGTAAGATACTATTTATTAGATAGTAGCTGTAATAGACTACTATAACTTCTATTAAAATCTAGAGAAATAGTTATTATATTATAGTTATTAGAGAATAGATACTATAAGGCCTAGTGTAGTATTTCTATTACTACTATATTATATAGTTCTTAACTACTACGTAAACTTAGAAGTATATTAATATATATAGTTATAGTCTATATAAGTATTAGTGCTAATAGTAATATACACTAAATGTCTTAAAATCTTAAAATCTTCTAGCTATTCTAAGATAACTAGCTAAGCGTCTTTTAATATCTTTTTATTAAATAGAGTCTATAAAATTAGGTATAAGGCACTATATAAAATAGTATATAAAATACTATATAAAATAGTAGATAAAATACTATCTAAAATAGTATATAAGATAATATATAAGATAGTATATAAGATAGTATATAAAATAGTTTTATTTAGAGAGTTTTTATTATTTATAGATTATATTAAGTTTAACTATAGAATAAAGTTTTTAAATTTATATAAAGTACTTATTCTTCTTCTAACTATATAATCTAATTAGATAACTAACTACTATACTATAATATATATATACTAAAATTAATATAATTATAGTTTTTTATTTTTTATTTTAATAAAGTTAGTATATAAGATAGTATATAAAATAGTTTATAAAATAGTTTTAATTTTTACTTACTTCTTATATATAGATTATATAAAATTCTACTATAGAATATAATTTCTAAATATATATAGAGTATTCTAGTATTATACGTAATATTATCTTACACGTTATAGAATTAACTCTAATAGTAGATCTAGTAGCTCTAAGATAATCTCTTAGGTAAGCTTTAAATAATTATAAGTTATTTACGCTAAGAAAATCTATTTATCTTATATTATATTCTACTACGTATTAAGATCTATTTATATTACGTATTACTCTATAGAAAAGTATTATAGGTTATTAATTACGAAAGTTATTTTTATAGTAAGAATACTAATATTATTAAAGATAATAAAAACTATAATAGTATACTAGTCTTGCGTATTTATAACTCTAGAACTGCCTAGCGTCTTCTATAGAGCTACTTCTAAACCTATTAACATGCTTATAAATCTACTATTTAATACTCTATTCTATATATATATTATAACTTAGTTGTTAATTACTAGAATAGCTTATATAAGGTATAGTAAGTAATTATTATTTTAAATAATCTTAAACTCTACTATATAGTTATAGTTACTACTAGCTAGAATATAGATGTTTTAGAGCGTAAATCTCTACAGCTAGTATTACGTGTATTAATTAGTTAACGTAGTATAAAGCGTATATAATCTATTAAGAGAGGTAAAGAGTACTATATTAGTAGAAAGAACTTTAGTCTTACTAAACGTAGTATTAGCACTATATAAGTTAGTTTATAGTGTAATGTTTCTACTTTTAAAAGAGAGATTATAACTTACGCTAAGCGTATTACAAGATACTAGCGCTAACGTAGTAGATATTATAATAATTAAAGTTGCTAGAGATAAGAAAGTAGAGGTCTTTAGAATTAGCGACAGCGTCTTAACTACTAAGCTTAATATAGTCTCTAGAACTAGTATAAGGTTAGTTTTAGAAAATATAATAGGCGCTAATAATAATAACGCGCTAATTATAGGCGTAATAGTAGAAGAAATAGTCTTAGTCTTAGTCTCTATTAAAATAATCTAGAATTCTATAGATACTAGCGTAGGTATAGTAATTAGCTTAATAGACGTCTTAAGTATAATAGTTAATATAATAGAAGAGATAATCTTAACTTATAAGAAAGTAACTTTTAATATAGTAAGTAGAGCTATAGCTATACTTAAAGGCTTAGTAGTAGTAGTAGATAACTTTATAAGAGTAGCTAAGACGCTAGAAGAGCTAGTACTAGCGTTTGTTAAGATAGTAACCTCTAATATTGCAAGCAAGGCTAGACTCTAATATTTCTAATATTTTAACGTAATTTTATTACTAAGATACTAGTCTCTAAGTAGGTTTTCTTCTATAATTTTATCTTAGCATTTTATTATTTCTACTAACTTACACTTACTACGCTAGCCTACTTTAAGTATATATTATAACTAGCTATAATTACTATACTAATTCTACTTTTCTTTTTCTGCGCACACGTAAGCTATACTTTCTTAGTATTACTAAAAGTGCTAGTAATATACTTTATAAGTAGCTTATTTAGAGCGTTAATTTCTAGCTAAATAAAGTTAACGCTTTTATAATCTTTATCTACACACTATTAGTAAGCTTTATTATTACTATCTTACTTACTTTATATAAACTAATCTTTTTAAACATTATAATAATTAGCTTAATAGTCTTATCTACCTTTAAGTTCTTATAAAGTTCTTAGACCTTTTAAATTATTCTTTATACTTTTAGTAATTAGAGGTTTAGTAGAAATCTTACTTCTAGCAACTAGCGTAGTTAGTTATAGCTAAGTTCTACGCTATTATAGTATTTTATAGCTATATTAGTAGAGAGTTTAGATAAAGTTATTATAATATAACTTAGATAAGTAGCAATAGCACTTTATATACTTAAACCTTAACTATAGTTCTGCTATTGTAGAGTTATTTTAAAGACTTATTGCTGTACTATAGATATACATAGAGATGTACTAGCTTAGAATTTGTTAGCAAATTACAGTTATTACATACCTAACTACCTAAAGTACTGTTAAAGTTATTGCAATTGGATTATCACGAGACGAGCGCGCAAACAAGAGCGAGGCTGGAGGCTGGCCAGGCGCAGAGACGATGT
Organism: Alternaria triticimaculans; assembly: GCF_023758025.1. Classification (NCBI taxonomy): domain Eukaryota; kingdom Fungi; phylum Ascomycota; class Dothideomycetes; order Pleosporales; family Pleosporaceae; genus Alternaria; species Alternaria triticimaculans. Next base: position 40,085 of record NW_026055968.1, read on the forward strand.
CCGGGGCCGCTGTTGACTTTGAAGTGGCTTCCAGCGAAGACGAGCTTTCCACTACGGTAGCCGACGTGCTTGTGCTTGTCGTGAAAGTACCTGGGTACAGGCTTTCGACTAACGGAGTCGTGGATGAAGAAGATGGAATAGGGTCGGCGAGCGATGCGCTCGTGGCCTGGGACGAGGTGATGAAAGACGACGCGATGCTTGACGGTGAGGCGGATGTTGAACCTGCGTGTGTGCTCGTTGTTGGCGCTGCACTCGCCGGTGGGATTGGGGCCTTCGCTGGCGTGGACGACGCGGACGATGCGGACGAGGCTGCAGGCTTGCAATTGCCGAAACCTGGCTGGCAGCCGCTACCACAATATGCATCAGTACTTCCACTGTCGCGCGTTAGTATACAGTAGCATGCGACGAAGCATGTAATCGCCCAACGTACCAGTATGAGTATCTACTGCAGCAGTTACCCCATTTGGATCCAGCGCAGATCATTTCGAGAGGTGACGCTTGGTAGGCAATTCCGCATCGCGCATTGGTAGAAATCTTATGAGCAGCGGGCTTTGTGGCGGGCGGTGAAGCCGTGGAAGCAGTGCGAGTTGATGACGAAGATGAACGCGTCGTGGTAGCTGAAATGGCGGCAACTGAGCCTGAGCAGGAACCGAAAGCAGGGTTGCAGCCTGAGCCGCAGTATGCGTTAGACGATCCGCAGTACCCGTATCTGGAAACGCGTTGTGATTAGCGAGATTTCTACGTGACTGTGTCTTCCAAGGTTGACTTACTGCGAGCAACAGTTGCCAAATACAGACTTCAAGCACGTAAAGCCACTCTTTCCGCCGCAAGTCCCATCCTTTGACACCCTGGCAGATGCCGAGACCGGAACAGGCGGGGAATTACAATTTCCAAAACCCGACTGGCACCCGATGGCACAATGAGCGGAAGTCTTGCCGCAGTAGTTGTATTGCGAGCAGCAGTTGCCAAAAGAGGAACCGCTGCAGGTAAGACCAAAGCTGCTTCCGCAGCGGCCGGTCTTGGAAATGCGCGGACTGCTCACAGCAGCGTTTATGATAGGAAGAGCGGTAAAGAAAGCAAGGAGGATTGATCGCATGATGCCGAATTATGTATTGAGAATTATTCGTGAAATGGTGTTGGATGCGAGACTGAACGAGTGACGAGCGAGGCGAAAGGAAGGGCTGCCAGACAATGTCCGACGGAGGAGGTAATGAGAGACAGTTCGCGATGGTTCATATCGAGGGCTATGGCGATGATATTTATGGCCCTCATGATCGCATCGCTGTCGTGAAGGTCGCCGGTTCGATCGAAAGAGTAGAGCTACACGATGCGAAGCCACAAGCGGGCCGATGAAGCCCTCTCGCGAAAGCATACTCAATGCGGTGAGCTGAAGGCCGCAATGGGAAAGCCATGGACCTTTTCGAAGCTGTCGTGGTGTTAGTCGAGAGGGTGTAGGAGATCTAGATTGTGGGAGCCGTATGATGTTCGCGCGGAGCCGCCGAAGATCAGTACCATTTGGGCTAGGCTGCCGCGACTAGCGCCCGCCCTCTGCGCCACAGGGGTGAGCTTGACGATGCGAGCAGTAATTCACGAAAGGTTCAATCTCCACAAGAGGATGTGTGGGTGCGCCTTTGATCCAAACTGCGGTCTGTTCCTGGCTCGGGGTGGTCACGGCAACAGGGCAAAGGAAAGTGTCCATTCCCAAGCGAACCCTCGCTCGCGCAATAGCTTTGGGTGAGCGCATTGGTGGATTGGTAAGTCGTTGACGTTAGTTCGCAATAGCTTTCATTACAAGTTAACCTCATTCTACATCTGCGTGATCTTCACATTCCTCATAATCCCATTGTGCCCCGCTGCAGCTGCATCAGCCGTTCCATTGTATTTATCCTGCTCCCACTCCATGTTCAACTCGATCGTACTCCCACTCGGACTCGCATTCCCACTTGTAACATGGACAGTGTGGTGTTTCGAATCATGATTACTGAGCTGGATATCGTTTCCGCCTTGCTGGCTTCCTTGTTCCAGGTACCCTGATCGTGAAGGGTGGGCGGAATTCCACATGCGCGAGTGCTTACGAGAGGCGCTATCATGCGTCGAAATTTCACCAAACACCTGGCGGAGCAAGGGACGGAGCGTGGCGGCGGCGGAGGTCGCAAGGCCGATTCCGGTTTCGACGGTAGACCATATCGCGACGTCGGTGGTAGTGTATAGGAAGTCGGGTATATCGTTGAGGCCGTTTATGAATGGGATGCGGACGACTGTTGCGGTGGAGCCACTGGCGTGGAGTTAGCATACGATGCAAGGAAGACTCTAGAAGCGGAATGAGCTTACATAGCGCAGCAGGCGAGTACAACAACCACCGTCATCTTCTTCCTCTTGTCCATCTGCAAGTTGTGCACGATGAAGATTGGAACAATACTGAATGTCCAGTCCGTGACACAGGACAGTGCAGAGTAGCCGTAGAACGAGTTCACGACGAACCTAGAGGGGATGCAATGTCCTTTGCCGCCGCGGAACTGTTCCCAGAAGAACGAGACAGGCCAGCATTGGAAGGTGAAGACAAAGAAGAAGTACACGCTGTATACTTGGATGGCGATGAGGGCGATCCAAAGAATCATGCGATGGGTTCTATCCCGGGCAATGCGCAGAAGGAAGATGCCGATGCTCATCTTGAGGAAGATATTCGTAACAACGTATGTGGGCTCGCAAGTCCACCACCACTAGTTCGAGTTGTTAGCCTTATGGAATATACTGTAGACGTGGTATTACACACCTTCATACCGATGGGATACTTTTCATCCGGGATGAGATATCGTCGCTTCCCGGTCCCATTATGGACACCTAGCAGCGCGGAGCTACAATAGACCAAGAAGGCCGCCAGGGTAAGAACAGAGAAGTAGTCATCGGCCGCGAAGTTCTTCACGAGGACCAGCTTGCAGTAGCATCGAAGCAGTACTAGCAGAGTGCAAATACAGATGAAGAAGCCCAGGACACCGGTGAACTCTCCGGATCGATCTTCTCGCGGCATTGTTGTCGGTGGAAATGTGGTCTGGAAATCGGACCAACTCTGAACCCACCATGCGGGGAGACGGCTATGTAAACTGTGAACCCTTCGGCGCGTCCTTTTCCATAGGGGTTGACATGACTTGGGAAAAGACCTCGACACGAGCGCCATGCATGCAGGGACAAGAGAATGGCCTGTGTCGGTGAAGGATTTTCCGTAAGGCGGGCGACACGCGAGCAATCCATGGATGATCCACAATCCGTCTCCACAGCGGCTGGACCCTGACTCGAATTACGATCCTTTGACGTGATGCTACTCGATCGCTTGGTAATCGCGAAGCTCGGTGAAAACCCACGGAAGGCTGGAAACTGGGCCAATTTCCGGGAGGGTGGTTCCAAGTGTTCTTGGTTGGTTCCATGTGGCTGATCTAAATCTGCGCGGCCTCACCAGGAGCTGCCGCTTGAGCCGCATCTGTTGAGAACTTCAACATCAAACATCTCGGATCCATCGCACCGTCTTGTCATGGTTGCCATTGACTTGTTCCTTGACGTCGCGTCGAGGCTTGTGAGATATTCGCCAGTATGCAACACAATTGTCTATCGTGCGAATGGGAGTAGTGTTCTCACTGACCCTTGCGGCTTGTTCCGCTATCTGTGATGCACACCACTTCCACGCTACTGTTGTCAGTCCAAGCGTGTCGGATTGTCCCTTGTAATCCTTAGGAAGCGTTGCGCGGCGTTGGGCTCCAAAGCAGAGGTCGCAGGCACGCATGGGGTTCCATTCCAGAGCTTTCCAAGGTTGCGATCGAAGAATGAGTCGTCGTGAGCCGCGGGTGGCTGCGCGAGGCGAGACGCCGTTAGCACATCAATGAAGCCATGTCGCAAAGATCTGATTCGCGCGGTGGGTGGAAGGTCGCGGAAGAGGCAGTCGACGCCGCAGAGTGACAGCGGGCGGGCTGATGTGGTCAATCGGAAACGGGGGTTACGCGATCCGGACGATGTTCGCCGGGTTGGGCAGGCCTGTTCGGGTAAGGCTGGATGTAGCTAGCGGCCGCTTTGACGCGCCCGACAGGAACGCCCCCGCGCCATGGCCGTAACCTTGACTTCACCACCTTATACGTGATAAGAGACGTTTTCTCAAGGCCGCCCACAAACTTAACGATGAACTGTAACTTGCGATATCCTGCAGTACCCGGACGCCGCTGCCTACGTCAGCAAACAAGTCAGCGTGCTGTGCCACACTGTGTGCGATCGCTGCAGCCTGGCACTGCCAACATGCACTGCCGCGTCCCAATGCTGTCAGAATGACAAGCAACTGCTGCATCGATGGCGGATAGCTGAAACCTGGCTAACAGAACGGTCGTTGGGCTTCCTATGGACCCCGCGGGAAGATCCCCTACCAGTCGCGTCCCTCAATTTTGAAGCCTCTTCCACTTGTCGTATTACTGATCCTCGCTGATCCAGGCGCGCTGCATGTTGATGGCAATCAACAGGCGCTCGAACGCGAAGTTTCGCGCCGCGATTTGGGGTGAAACGCGGACGAATGCATTTGAGAGCCAGACGCGGTAGTCATTCGAGCAGCGCTGCGCGACCGGCGGTAGCTATGCGCACTTTTTTTCGGTTACAAGGCTTACACACTGTAGGCTCCAGGCAGTCTTTACTTAGATAAGCCGTGGAAACTTCGCCTGATGTATGGGTTCGTTCGCAAACCATCAACGCATTCTTTGCATTCCCAAAACTCACAACAACCGTAGGCTTATTTCGTGTAGTCTGCAGCTGTACAAATAAAACATCAAACAGGCGTGCCGCCTACGTTGGTCTAAGAAGCTCAACTTCACAAGGTACTAAGGCAACGTAGCCTCCTGCATTGCCTTACATTCAACTTACAACAAAACCAACAAGACTACTCGCTGTCGTTTCCGCGAAGAACGACTTCAATCTTCAATCGATCACCTAGGATACACGTGACATTGATCTTCGGGGGAGACCGAGGGGTGGCTGCGCACGCAACGTGAGACACCGTAAGCCTACCGATGAAGCCACGTTGCAGGCCGGGTTTCGCGTGGTGGGCCAAAGATCAACATCACGGGGAGCAATCAGACTGATGTCGTTGACCGAAAGGATGCACGCCGTGTTCGCGGCCGCTGGGCACCGAGTGCTAATACTGTTCGGGTAAGGCTGCCGAGACTAGCAGCCTTGTGACAGGAAAGCGCCATCCAGCACACGCGCTCCAGGTGAGTAACAATAACCTTGGAGTACATCAGGACGGTGACCACGCCAGCTCCCAACGTCGCCAGCCCGCACAATGATGACGGACGCACTGGGACATCATCCAATGGCGGATGACGCGACGCAACCTGCTGCCTCCAGCGGTCCCCAGGCTACGTGTCACATCGGGCGGGCGCTCTTCCCTGCAGCCGGCAAAGGTGTGCCGCATCCCAACGCCGGCATCAAGCACTGTGGCAAACAACTGTGCCATTGATAGCGAATGACTACTTTATGCTACGCAGCATAGATGTTCGGGTTCCCGAGGAGACTACGGTATCAGCGTCGGGCCGTCGCGTCACCGACCATCATTGCCTTCTTCACCGCCTAACATTGCTGATGATCTCTGCATGTTCAGAGGCCCTACATCGCGAGAAGGCTCATCACTTGCGTTATGCTTGCCTGTGGTCTCCCACGCTGCATCTTGAGTTGAAGACAGCGAGATGCGTCGCAGAAGCAAATCGTGGTAGGCCATCATTCGAGCGATGTCATGCCACCACCGGTAGGTTGCGCAAACATGTAGGGCAATGACAGGCACATTCAGCATGTTGCAAGTGTTTCTGGCTTGTTCGAGACGCCACGCTGACTACTCATGCCTTTGTTGTGCATTACAATCACTCTTTGCGCTTTCTCATCGTTCTTGTGCTCTTTGTGCTCACAGCAAACTTTTAGTTCCTACACTGCTCTATATCTAACGTGGAACGAAGCACTTACAGCTGACCAAACATGTCTCTGCAATCTACTGAAACGAGAGATCTTTTGGATCTTGTCGACAATCTCCGATCACATGGCATCAATCGATACATCAACCTTCCTGAGATCATCGTATGCGGCGAGCAGTCTTCCGGCAAGAGCTCTGTGCTGGAAGCGGTATCCGGCGTCAAGTTCCCCAGCAAGGATAACCTCTGTACCAGGTTCGCGACTGAGCTGATTCTTCGACGCGGCCCGGAAGCACCGATCAAGATCAGCATCGTCCCTGGTTCACATGAGAAGGATCGCTCGGAAGATGATCTCGAGAAGCTGCGCGAGTTCCACTACTCCGCTGAATTGGAAGAGTTAGATCTTGAGCCAGTGATTGAGGCAGCGAAAGAAGCGATGGGTATCAACGAAGGAGGCGGTAAAGTGTTCAGCTCCGACATTCTTCGCCTGGAGCTATCTGGACGCAATCAACCGCACCTTACCCTTGTCGATCTACCCGGCCTGTTCCAAGCTGGAAGTCGGGCTCAATCAGACACAGATGCCGAAACGGTAAAGTCGCTCGTGCTCTCGTACATGATGAATCCACGCAGCATCATACTAGCCGTCGTATCTGCCAAAAATGACTTCAACAACCAGTCAATTACCAAGTATTCGCGCGATATCGATCCAGCCGGAGAACGTACCCTTGGACTGATCACCAAGCCGGACACGCTCGACAAGGGATCTGACATGGAGCGATTCTATCTTGACTTGGCTCAAAACAAGGACGTGAAATTTCGATTGGGATGGCATGTGCTTCGTAACCGGGATTACGCTTCGAGGGATGCGACTACAAAAGAGCGCGACACAGCCGAAGCTCTCTTTTTCGCAGCCGGAGTCTGGCGGGAGCTTTCAGCAGATCAAACTGGAGTTGACAGCCTGAAGCCGAGGCTCAGCCAGATTCTCAAGGACCATATCGTCGCACAACTCCCTGACGTGCTTGCGCAGATCAAGAGCGGTATTGGGGAATGTACGACACGACTCAACGCTATTGGCTCATCCCGTGACACACCACATGAGCAGCGCCGGTACCTTCTACGAGCCAGCGAGTCGTTCACTTCACTCCTCAGAGCTGCGGTCGACGGGCAATACTCAGACCCTTTCTTTGGTGACGCTTCTACCGATGAGGGTTACCAGCGGCGCTTGCGAGCTGTTCTCCAGACTACCCTGATAGATTTCGCCGCCAACATGCGCAAGGAAGGCCATGCTATCACCATCCTAGACGAAGTGCCGACTGAACCTCTATCCGAGCGCCAGATGTATCGCGCAGACTACATCATCAAGGTGAACAAACTTCTGGAACGAAGCAGAGGTCGGGAACTGCCTGGCACGTTCGATCCGCTTATTGTCGGGCAGTTGTTCCACGAACAGCGAAAGCTGTGGCCGGAGCTTGTCGATGACTGCCTGGAGGTCATCATTCGTGCTGCCGATGTCTTAGCTCGCACGGCACTGGACCACGTGTGCGACGAAACAACCCGAACTGGCATCTCAAGGCAATACATCACTGTTCGATTGGCGAAACTGACCGATGCGCTTCGCGTCAAAGTTGCGGAACTTCTTACACCTCACGACACTAGCCACCCAATCACGTACAACCACTACCTCACGGACAACGTGCAGAAGGCGCAGAGCCAACGGCAATCCCGAGAGCTTAGGAAATCACTGAAAGAAGTTATCGGCGATGACCACAGCGGCAAGGGCACCGTCAAACTTCACATTAACGTGGACACGTTGGTCAACACTCTGCTCGCCAAGACGGAAGCAAACATGAATAGTTACGCCAGCTCTACTGCGACCGATTTCATGGAGGCTTATTATAAAGTCGCCCTCAAGAGACTCATCGACGACTTCGCGGTACTCGCCGTCGAAGCATGTTTCATCCAAGAGCTTCCGACTTTGTTCTCGCCAGCTGACGTCATCGACCTGGACGATACGTCAGTGACTGCGTTGGCTTCCGAGAGCGAAGAAGCTGCCGGGGAGAGAAAGCGGTGGACTGCCAAACTCAAGGTCCTCGAGGGTGGGCTTAGAGCTCTGCAGGGTGTTCAAGACATCTCGTTAGCGCAACAAGGTAGGGATGCAGCATAACTATCGATTCGCGATCGATTGACTGAAGGGCTCTAAGCTAACAGTGTTCAGATCCTGGCAACGCGCTGTTGCCGAATGCCACAAACTTGAAACGCAAGCGGTCAAGCCGAGAGATAGCAGAAGATGACGCGAGACGGCATAGAGACCCCTCGTGGGCAGAGGCAGCCAAGGCAGCAGGTCTTGTGTGATTTAGTCTAGTCCACCATAAATCTACTGATACCCCTCCGTCCTCGCAGCATGACTAGGTTTCGTCCCCAACGCCATAACCGGACTATTAACAAACTCCTCCAACCCATCATGCGTAAAGAACGTCTGCGCCTTGCTAATCTGCACCTCATTCGCGCCCCTCTTCCAAATACTCTCATCATACGCCGTGACCGCATCTTTCAAACTCTTACTCCCACTCTGCACGCTCTTCAACGCTTCAACAAGGCAATGCGCAGAGTAGAACGCATTATTAGCGCCCTGCCCACGGTGAAACGTCATGGCGTGGGCTGCGTCGCCGCACAGCGTCACCCGTCCGTTTTGGTTGTCCCAGGGGACGGTTTTCCATATCTTGAGCTGATCGCGTAACACAGGTGTGTCCTCTGGTATCCACTCAATCGCACTTTTGTATGGTTCCGCCCAGCCATCGCGCTTCACATGCGCTTTTAGCCTTTCCAACCGCCCGTCTTCGTTATCATGATCTTCAACGTACTTCAGCGGCCAGGTAGACAAGATCTGAAAAGTCCAGGTACTAGCGTCTTTCTCGTCGGGCATGTCGAGCACATTTGCGCGGATGTAGTGACCTGCAGGGTGGATTGCGATGTCGACGAGGGGGTGGAGGTGTTGTTTGATGAAGAGGGCTTGGGAGGCGGTGTAGGAAGCGTTGAAGTTCATCAGGGCGAAGGGGAGGGTGTCCATAGTGCCGGAGTGGGGGAGGAGGCAGCGGCGCACTTTTGACATGGCGCCGTCGAGGCCGATGAGGATGGTGCCGGTGTCGGTTGTGCCGTCTTCGAAGTGGACTTTCACGCCGCCGTCCTGGGTTGTCTCATAGTGCGAGAAGCTCTTGCTGTATTTAACATCCAATCGTTCAGCTAACAACATACGCAGTCTTCTAATATTAATCTCACGCGCCTTTGGTATCGGGAACGCAAACGCCTCCTCTCGCGTCTGGCCATTATAAATAACAATTCTATCTTCGCCGAGCGCGGCGCAGTCGACGTAGGGGTCGACTTGACATGAGTTGATCTGCGCGCTGAGCTCTTCCGGGATGAGGTCAAAGAGTTATGGTCGTGCCCAGCCTAATGTGAAGGCCCAGTGACGGTGGCGGTAGACGTCGGCGCCTTTGTCGTAGATGGCGAAGGAGATGCCTGCTTTCTTGAGACCGTGAGCGAGCGCGCAGCCGGCGGGGCCTTGGTGTGTTAGTAAGTGTTTCTGGTGTTGAGGGGTTGGTTACACACCGGCGCCGATGACGATGACTTTTAGGCTGGTGTCGATGCTACCCATGTTGGATGGATGCGGTGTGGAGTGTGGCGAGTGTGAGATTGCGACGCTGGAGGCAAGACGCGATGACAGGTTCGAGAGACACTGTGTCGCGGCATCAGCGGTCTTAACATACCATGCCGGATCGTAGCCATGCTGCAGGGTCGTCCAAGCCGGGCGACATGTGTAAGCTAGCGCAAGAGAGTGGGGGATGCGATGCAGATGCGGCGGATGCGGCGGGCGCCGTCGTTACTAGCGTCCGGCGTCGGTTCTCCTCCCCAGTGCCGTGCCCAGACATCGAACGCAACACAGTTTACGCATGGGCTTAAACGTCTCCGAGAAGTGTAGTCATGAAATGGGTTGGACAATTGCGCTCGGCTATACTGACCATGCGTGGTACCTCCGCGTGTCGCGCCTCCGCCCAGTCAAACTCCAGCATCGACATTCATCCCAACAGCATGACATACTGCAGCCCTGACGATCTCCCTCACAGTCTCCACTTCCTCTTCGTTCCTCGGCGCATACACCATGATCCAGCTCGGCGGTGCCAACCAGGTCACTGGAAAGCGCTGTCCCCAACCCCTCTTCATCACCAGTCTCGCGTCTTGTGGGCTCACATACACATGGAGCGAGTTCTCTGCCGGATGCACATGCGCGACCTCGTAGAAGATTTTGTGCGCGACGGGGTTGATGGTCTTGACATTTGGTTTGACGTATATGGCAGGTCCAGTGCCGCCTTCGGTCTTGCTCGGTCGTGTCTCGATATACTCCGAGTACGCCTTCGTATCCGCAAACTCGCGCATGAGATCGTGGAGAGTCGTGGAAGCAGCAGGTGTTATCTCCTCGGGGAACTGGCGTTGTGGTAGTGTCCAGCGTGTAAGTCCTGGTCTACGGCCAACGCGGTCCGGCACCTTCTGAGGATTGATGTAAGACGCGCCCGTATCGGGAATCGGAGATGCATCGAGCAGGTTCTGGCGCGTGTAGAGCAAGTAGAGTCCCCATCGACGGATCTTGACGTAGCCTTCTAATGTTGGAGGCGTGCCACCAGTTCCTGCGGCGACTCAGCAATCGCATTCACACGGGCTGAGAGGATCGCGAACCAAAGCTTTGCCAGCTCTTGAAGTCATACCAGAAGGCCAGTCCTGCGGCTGCTAGGCCAGCCAGCACGTATTGGGCGGCCATCTTGAACGAGGCTACGTGGCGATCAACAGAACGCTTCTAAAAGAAGGGTTGGGAGACGGGGTCGACGTCGCGAGTCTGAGAGTTTGCGGTGTTCCGTTTCAAGATGCGGACTTGAAGGTTAATGGGGGCCGCGCGATGTGGGGCGAGTGAGGGACAGGGCTGTCGCGAGCGGGAAGGCTAACGGCGCTAGACGATCGGATCCCCTCACTCTCGCCCAATGACCCGGCTGCATCCCCGCAACACCTCCGCGACCCATCCACCACCATGTCACGATGCACCAGCAACATCGCGCACGACAGGCGCAAAGCGTCATTCGCCTTTCGCATTGTCTCACATCGCACTCAGGCGACACCACCGAGTCCGCGACGCAGGTGAAGACCTAGAGAGAGTGCTAGCGACTCCAAGGCATCCGCGGTTTCAAACGCTACTATTTCCATCGCCACCTTGAAACATCACTCGCGAGACCCATAAGACGAGGCAAGCGTCCTCTATACTCAGCATCATGCACTCCTCTAAGTGCTGAACAGCCAAATGGTACTCTGCAACTACTGCGCCGCTCAACAGACCCAAAGGGACGCCGCCGAAGCAACGCATCCACGCGCCTTAGCATCGCATCCCCTGCACCCAGCCCAGCCCGAAGAATACCTCCGACCCTCAAAACAACGCGAACTATCCATCATCGAAGAAGCGCGCACCGAATCGCTAAAAGCCGAGTCCCTCAACGCGGAGTCGCTCAAAACAGGCCCGCCCACGCCAACCCAGCCGCAGCCCAAAGAGCGCAAGTCGCGAGCGCCTAAGATGTCCATACCACCCCAACTCCAGCAGCAACTGCGCCTGCTCATCCGCGCAAACCACATCCTGCACCACCACGGCCTCGTCGACGCATTCGGCCATATCTCCGTAAGACACCCGCTCAACAAGGAGCAATACATCATCGCGGGCTACGACCCCGGCGCCCCAGCCCTCGTCAAGAACATGAGCGACTTTATATCGTACTGGGTGAAGGACTCCTCGCCCGTTGATGCCGACGCGCCGCAGGGATACAGTGAGCGGTATATCCACGGGGAGATACTAAGGAAGTTTCCCAAGGTGAATTGCGTTGTGCACTCGCATTCCGAGGACGTTATTCCCTTTACGGTCGGACACGGCACGATGGAACCGCATCCCGTACGACCCGTTTTCCACATGGCGGGCTTCATGGGCCTGGGCGGCGCCAAGGTATTCACAATGGACAGTCTCCGTGGAACATCAGCGCCCTCCGAACACGACCTCCTCATCAAGAACGCAGCCCTCGGCGCCGCTCTCGCCTCCCGCTTCTCCCCCGAAAACCCCGTTGTACTACAACACAAACACGGCTTCACAACGTTCGGCGCTAGCATCGAGGAAGCGGTGTATCGGGCGATATACACGCAGAAGAACTGCATATTGCTGCAGCGGGCGATTGCGATTGCGGGGGGCGATGCGGAGGGGGTGTCGTATTTGAGTGCGCAGGAGGTCAAGGATTGCGCGGTTATGAATGCGAAGACGTTGGATAAGTCGTTTAGGCTGTGGTTGAGGGAAGTGCAGGTTAATCCGCTGTATGAGAATGAGGAGGGGGAGCCGGAGAAGGGGAGGGTTGGGGGGATGAAGATGTGAGGAGGTGTTAGGCGCTGTAGTACAGATATGAGGGATGCGAAGATACCATGGTTATGAATCTAGGACTGAGAAGTCTACATTGCTTTCAAATATGTCGATCTTCCTGTTCAACGCTATTGTAGGCTGTAAAGCCTAGATGATTTCGAACTCTTGAACTTGGACTTGCAAAGCTTCGTATGCGGCGGGCAGGAATGTTCCCATACCCACGCGTCTGAACTCGCTATCGCTGACCTGCTCAAGAAGAAGCGCCCAGTACACAAAGTCTGGGTGCTGCTCAATGCAGTAGATCACATTTCCCTGGTAAGTATTAATCTTAGCTCGCAAGTGGACGTAGTTGCTTCTTACAATGGTTTGCTCTCGCACCGATCGAGGCACTAGTATGACGGGATGGTTTTCCTTGTCTGGCCCCCTATTGTGAGATTCCTCCGCCTTTTTGCGCTTTGGTTTCGCAAGAAAACACATATGTGTATATGACATCGTTGAATAATTATCGAATCGTGCAATCCCTAGTACTGTTTGGTAGCCAGCTTCGTGCCTGTCCTGCGTGACAACATGGAAATGTCTGCATCTTTCGGGGTAGAGCTTTGCGTATCGATCATGAAACTTTTCAAGCTCATCAAGGTCGAGGTCGCTCATAGTGGAGGCGTCATGCACGCGGCTTCGAACCAGCTGCTTGGTGCCCAGGTGGCCAGATACTTGGAGGCGGCCGGTTGTAGTGATCATCAGGTGCTTCGGCATCTCCTGCGATTGCTGGACAGACTCATATTCTTCCCAAGTGCTCCCAGCCGGCCATACCTTAGTACCCCTAGTCGCTGCCCAGCTCCATGAAGGAACTCTAAGTAAGTCTTCAAAGCATTGGGTGTCGGCCCACCAAAGCAGTTGAACTACGAGCCCTTTCTCCCACACACCGTACTCCGCAATATATCGATCTTTCCGGAGACGCTGCATCTCTGCAGCGATTCCTCTGAGAGCCTTGGTACGATCTGAAGGAACTGTTAGAGACCTTTTGGTGTACTCTTGCAGATGCAGAAGCCATGTATAGTAAGCCCCGATATCATAACAACAGCCTACCTCATCTCTTGATGTTGTTTGACAGATCCATGTAACCCTCTGAGGCATGAAAGCGAGAAACCGTCGCGCAAGATAGCGCTCTTGAAGCGTCCACGCTCGACTCTCAAGCGGACCATATCTTGGATCCCATCCTTCGGACAATTTCGTCATGTTGAATTTCCCCTGGACCTCGCCGTTCTTACGGTAAGGTAGTCGAAAGACTTTTGCTCTTGCACGATCGGTGATGAATAGACCTTCACTGGAATCTCTTGCGCCCGAGGCAGCTACAACCAAAGCCGCATTTCGATATACATCTCCCATCCTCTCTGCTTCATGATACCAATCCTGAGGATCGTCTTGTATGATGCAGAGAGAGTCGATCCACACGTATCGAATGCCAATGACTTGTGCAAGCTCTACGAGATCATGAAATGTCTTTGGTAGATCTTCGAACGCGATGCCAGCTTGCTGTGCTTCAAGGTTATCGGACGTTGTCCGGGGTGGGCGCTTCTTAGTCGAACCCCAACAATGACTCAAGGCTATGTATCGTCCTCTCTGGCCTTGACTTTTAACGAGCCGAACTGAAGGTTGTGCTTCGTTTCCGCAAAGCGCTAGAACACGAGTTGGCATCACGGTGTCATACTCAGCTATGCAGCTTTCGTGAGTACTGCAACCTTTTCGCCAATGCTGGATAAAATCACCTACTTGGTCCATGTGTGGGCCAAGTATTGGTGAGCGATCGTTCAAGCTTGTACATGCAGCGCTGCCTGAATCTTTTGTTAGTATCGTCCAGGAATGCTACATCTGGAGCTTCTTACCGGGGTCCGCCCACATTGCAAACGTACATTTCGCGACACGTGTTGCACATATACGGGTGTATCCTGGTCCCTTGGGGTTCCACCGTCGCCCCATGTCCCGGTCACTGATGAACTCCGTTCTCACCCCCATATTCCTGATCCATGGATAGTTCGAAATAACCTCGCAGAAGCGGCACATCCCTGGCGTAATCGTTGGATCGAAATTTGATGATGTACTCACCGTGGTACGATCATCTGGAGGGTTTTCCAACATCCTTTCAGTGAGCTTGACGCAGTAGTCGCACAGTTCGACAATATCCTCGATGATTGGTTCTGACGGGTCCGGCGCCTCATCCACATGTTGCGAAGACATGGCTCCCATAGTAGTAGAGTGTGAGACAATAATCCCTAGGTCCGTAGAGGGTGGTCAGTCACGACTATAGCCGGTAAGTGATGAAAGCGGGTGCCGTTATCGCTATGAGCTGGTGAAGCCGACTGATGCACTTGAGAAGGCGGAAATAAGCAGCAGTCGGGCGTACTCAGCCCAGGCTTCGGCTGCATGCGAGCCAATGAGTAATCCTGTTCACAGGCGCTGGTGTCGACGCGCGCATGATGCGGGCCAACGCAGCGACACATCCCGACCCTTTATGAGGAGATTACATGGTTGAACAGATGCGCATGGCTTTGTGGGAAAAGCGCATGACGGTAGCGAACTTCTCCAGGTGCAATGGCGTCGTCCAGGTAGAATGCAATCCTGTCGTAGCGTGGAAGCCATTTCGATGAAGATCAGTGTGCGACCGGGAGATGCTGAGCCCTCCAAGTGATAGGCTTCATTAGCAGCAGACGATGTTACTAGGCAACGACCGAGAGATTGACGCATGGCTCATGTTCACGTTGGTGGTAACCCGAATATGGCATGGCGAAGGTAAAGTCGTGGGTTGTTAGGGACATGGAGGAGGAATGGGCGGGGTCAGCGCCACATGTGGCCGTGCAGTGGCGCACTAGCGCATGACGCGCCTGCCCGCATTCCCACCCAGTCAACTTTCCTGCGCGACTTGCTTGCTCTGCAATAACGCAACCATACCGCATCTACTCTGACCGTAGTCATTCCACGCTTTTCGCGCACACAAACCAGGTGAGACTTTCGAGAGAGATATCAAGGCTGAGTTGGATCGACAGGTAGGCGCTTCCACGGTTGCATTGCCCCTCCGAAGCTTCGGGAAGCAGGCTCAATGTTTGGGCTGCGCAGGATATCACTGACACTTCCGCCTACAGCTACACACTACCTCCCTCTATACTGCGATACCCCTATCACGCAGACATGGCCTCCACCGCGCTCATCGACGCCGACATGGCGCCCACGCTCCAGTCTATCCTCGACCAGAAGACGCTCCGGTGGATATTCGTCGGCGGCAAGGGTGGTGTAGGAAAGACAACCACCTCTTGCTCCCTCGCTATTCAGCTCGCGAAGCACCGCAAGTCGGTCCTCCTCATCTCGACCGACCCCGCGCACAACCTCTCGGATGCCTTCAACCAGAAGTTCGGCAAGGACGCGCGCCTCGTCAACGGCTTCGACAACCTCAGCGCCATGGAGATTGACCCCAACGGCAGTATACAAGACTTGCTGGCAAGCGGAGCGGAGGAGGGCCAAGATCCCATGGCGGGCCTGGGTGGTATGGGCAGCATGATGCAAGATCTGGCCTTTAGCATTCCTGGTGTCGACGAAGCCATGTCGTTCGCCGAAGTGCTCAAGCAAGTCAAGTCCATGTCCTACGAAGTCATCATCTTCGACACGGCGCCCACGGGCCACACGCTACGCTTCCTCCAATTTCCCACCGTTATGGAGAAGGCCCTCTCTAAGGTCTCGCAACTCTCGCGCCAATTCGGGCCCATGCTCAACTCT
The DNA here is from genome assembly GCF_023758025.1 of Alternaria triticimaculans. Lineage (NCBI taxonomy): Eukaryota > Fungi > Ascomycota > Dothideomycetes > Pleosporales > Pleosporaceae > Alternaria > Alternaria triticimaculans. Next base: position 56,207 of record NW_026055968.1, read on the forward strand.
TTCCTCGGTGCGTCCGGCAGACTACCCAACGGACAAAACATGGACGAGCTGGTTGAGAAGATGGAGAACCTGCGCGAGACAATTGGAGAAGTCAATGGCCAGTTCAAGGACGCCGACCTCACCACCTTTGTGTGTGTCTGCATTCCCGAGTTCTTGAGTCTGTACGAGACGGAGAGGATGATCCAGGAGCTCAACAGCTACGAAATCGACACGCACTCCATTGTCGTCAACCAGCTACTGTTCCCCAAGGAAGACAACCCCTGCGAGCAGTGCAATGCGCGACGGAAGATGCAGAAGAAGTACCTCGATCAGATTGAAGAGCTCTACGACGAGTTCAACGTGGTCAAGATGCCGCTGCTGGTTGAGGAGGTGCGCGGCAAGGAGAAGCTCGAGAAGTGGGTATTGCACACCGACTCAGGATACCGTGTACTAACAGCGATTCCAGATTCAGTGAGATGCTCGTCAAACCCTTCGTCCCACCGCAGTAGGCCCGTGCCGTTCTCAAACGCGGTAACAAGTAGCCTAGATTCGAGAGCCTCAACCCCTTTGGTACCGCTTTGGGCCTCACGGTACATTTCTCTTTTGCCGATTTCTCGCCGTCTCACCCTTGTACCTTGTACTCTTGCGATACCATGTGGTTCTGCGATTTCGCGTATTTCGCCTTCTTCCCCACACATCACGACTCAAGCAGCACGGAGTTCTGTACCTTTAGCGACTAGCCCCGATCTATCGCAGCTGGTGGAAATGAAAGATTCTGCCAAAGCAGGAAAAACTTTGAAAGCCTCGTTCTCCATATGCGTAACATGCCCGTGGACAGCTGACTTGAAATGCAGCACGCGACTGGGAGGATTCGGAGATATACGTTAGCCGCTGAGCCAGGAACGCCAGTGCCTGGGGTGCATTCAGCCCACCAAACACAATTATTGGGACTGTTGCGCACCCCGCATAAGTACCGTGCACTAGCCTAGAAGGGCGCTGACACCGACGTTTCTTGCTTCTACACCACCACATGAGTTCGGGGTACAAACAGCTTCTGGTCTGCTCCGTGATGTTGTTGTTTAGGTACCTTCCTGTCCACGTTAGCGAAAGCCACGAGGCGCTTCTAAGTTGACTACGTCATGCTCTTACCCCGCAACATTCAGCACCACCAAATGAGCGCTCCATCTCCATCACGACAAATACCCGTGTGTCGCGTGCAAGCAACTCATGCGCACGCCGGCTTATACAAGCACCGCAGCCGCACATGCTGAGAATGCGCTGACAGCTGGGCGGCAGTGCAACAAGCAAAAACAATGCACTCACCGTCTGTGACCAGAAGAAGACATCTCTCCACTTCCAATACTTGACGCTCTATCGCTGATGTCAGGCTGTTATACCTCGGTATTTACATTCATTGGCTGTCACACCACGCTGTTACTTGTGGCTGAATGCCGGTAAACGCCTTCTTTCATGCATGCTGCATGCGGTAGTGTGCGGGATCATGCGTTCGTTTTGTCGCGTGCACACAAAAGCGCCGAACTGAACAACGTCGACTAATCGGTTTGGAAAGGAAGGCGACACGAATGAAGTATGTGGGTCTGGTTGAACGTGTAGTTCTACCGATAAAGCCGACGACGAACTGCCACACCTGCGACACTTGAGGTTATGCGACTTGCGACGCTGATCTCGAGGCTGAGTCTTCCGGCAATCATGGGGCTGAGCTTTCCGGCATCTACAACAACCGCATTCACGTATCGAGGTTTCTGTGGCGTACATCCAGCCCAGCGGCGAAATGTCTAATCTTAGGATAGCCACGTTGGGCACAGACATCCCCTGGACAAGCGCCAGAACAAGCGTCATCTCACCCCGGCACCCGTAGCTCTGGTGTGGGCGCCGATCACCAGAATGGTCCAGGATGGTCCCACTACCTGGTCCGTTTACTTTGACCGCCGGGAATACTCACCGCGCAGGGCTTGGAAGGACCTGGGTGTGCTGAGGTTAGTGGTGTTAGTGGTGATGGCGTGGGGAAGTATATAGTCTGTCGCGTTTCACGCGAGTGGTGGGTTTGTAGTCAGGCTGTTGTGCGGTGTGTTCTCTCACTTTGTGCTTATATCGGGTCATTTGTCTCGTCGTCGGTAGATTCTTGTTGTATATTGACGTCGACTTGACCGTTTTGACACACCACTCAATCAACATGGCACCTTCAGTCCTCCGTCTAGGAGCCCTACTGCTCGGTGCAGTTCACTCTGTCACCGCAGCACCCGTCGAGATCGAAGGCAGAGGTACATCTATTCCCCCCCAACCCCATCTCTACACTAAACACCCACTAACCCACCCACCAACAGCGGTATCCCCAACCCTCCTCTCCCAACTCGAATTCTACTCCCAATACTCCGCCGCCGCCTACTGCCTCGGCAACAACAACAGCCCCAACACAAAAGTCACCTGCCCGCAAGGCAACTGCCCCCTCATCGAAGCCGCCACCACAAACACCTTGAGCGAATTCGAAAACAGCATAAAATCCGACGTAACCGGTTTCGTAGCCACAGACTCCACAAACAAACTCATCGTCATCTCCTTCCGCGGCTCCCGCTCTGTTCGTAACTGGATCACAAACGTCGCGTTTCCAGTACTACCAACAACCATCTGCCCAACATGTAATGCCTCAACAGGTTTCTGGAACTCCTGGCTCGAAGCACAGAAACCCGTCTTAGCAGCGCTGGCCACAGCAAGAAAACAATATCCGACCTACCGCATCGTAGCAACAGGCCATTCCCTCGGCGGCGCACTCGCGAGTCTAGCCGCAGGCTATCTACGATCCACAGGCACGACCGTCGATTTATACACGTACGGCGCGCCGAAGATCGGGCTGGCGGGCGTGAGCGACTACATTACGAAAACGGGCATGGGCGAGACGTATCGCGTTACGCATAAGAACGACCCGGTGCCCAAGTTGCCGCCGGCGCTGTTGGGGTATAGGCATATTAGCCCCGAGTACTATGTTACTAGTGGGAATGATGTGATGCCAACGGCGGGGGATGTGAATGTGTTGACGGGAAACCTGAATTTGAAGGGGAATGAGGGGGATTTTGGGGTTGATGTGGATGCGCATTTGTGGTATTTTGGGGAGATTAGTGCGTGTGAGGGACAGCAGGGGATTGAGATTAAGGCCTGACGAGGTAGTCTATGATGTTTATGAGTATCTTCTTTAATGTATATATTGTACTTTTGACACGCTTGTGCTGGGGATTGGCGGACAGTGATGGGACCGATACTCCACGACCAGGTGAAGAAGATGCATGGTCACGAATTCGACAACGACACTTATGAACTCAGAAAATAGTATGAACACCTCGATTCGTCTTCTAAAATTACAAATGCAACACGCAAACACCCACCCATACCGTCGAGGACGGATCAAAGCTCAACATACCCGTACCGAGGATGTAGTGCGCTAAAACACGCTGGCCGATCTTTATAACGCCAAAACACCGCAACATGCTGCCCTCCTACGCTGACGCATCAGAAACACTACTTCTTCTTGCCCTTGCCCTTGCCCTTGGTCGCCGAACCCTTAGTCGCCGAGCCATTTGTCGCAACGCTGCTTGCCCTCGATGGTGTCGCCGATGCCGATCCAGCCTTGCCCTTGACAGTGTCGAGCTGCTTGTTCTACTCTCTATTAGTATACGGCATCATCACCAGATCCAAACTCAACATACCTTGACGCCATTCTTAGACTTCTTCTTCGGCTGCTCCTCTTCCTCCTCCTCCGTCTCCTCTTCCTCGTACCCGCGCTTGCCATTCTTGTTCTTGAGATCGCCCTCGCCGAGCTCGCGCACGATAGCCGAGATGAGCGTGGTGCAGCGTCGACCAATCTCCTGCGGTGTGCGGGAGAGGAAGAACCAGTCGAAGCGGAAGAGGGGCGATTCGCGGATCTCGTCGCGGATCTTCTCGTAGATGTACTCGCCTTCGACGCCGTGCTTGTGCAGCATGACGACGAGGAACTTGTCTTCCTCCTCGGTGTACACCTTCTTGTTGGTCGTGGAGACGGTGTACTTGATCTGCATCTGCTGGAGGGGCATGCGGTACATGCCAATCTTCTTCGCGATGAGGCGCTTCTTCTCTTCCGACTGACGGACGCGGAGCTCGCCCTCTTCGATAACACCTAGGTGCTTTTGCCAGTTGTCCAGCGACTTGTACTTCTTCCAGAAGACCTTGGCGTAGGCTTTGATCTCGTCGGCATCTTTGCCGTCGACCTCCTCCGAGATGCCCTCGTAGTTCTGGCGACCGTACTTGGCGCTGCCGTTGAGGAACTGCTGGAAGTCACGCTTGTTCCATTCAGGGAAGCCCTCTTCGATCAGGCGTTCTTTCTCAGCCTTCTCCTCTTCTGTCAATGGCTCCGCATCGTCAATCTCCTGCTGCGCAAGTTGCTGATCGGCCTCACGGGCTTCGAGATCCTCATCCGGGCCTTCTGGGAGGGGTGCTTTGAGGTTGTTCTCCTTGCGGTACCAGGCGGTCTCCTTATCTTGGAGTTCGGAGAGTCGCTTGGGGAAGAACTGGTAGTCGTGGATGGTAATCTGCTTGGGCGCGCGGGGTATCCTGGGTTGCTTGTTCTCTGTTCGTCCACCAGTGACCAGCGTCTTGCGGTAGTACGAATCGATGCCGTAGTTTTGTTCCTTGCGCTCACGCTTCGAGGGGTTGATCCAGGAGATGCCGATTTCCTTCTTTCGCGGTTGGAAGGTCTCGCCATTCCACTCGTAGGTTGAGTCCGAGGTGAACTTTTGGAGATCGTCAAGACCGAGCGTCTCGTACCTCTTGTTGAGCTTTTCCGTCATCTCTTCACCGCGACGCATGACAGCCTCGAAGTCGTCATCAGCAAGCTCGCCATCAGCTGCTGGCCCGACGGGGCCCTTGCTTGCAAACACCTTCTCAGCGCCGTGCTGAATCATGGTCAAGAGCTCGTCCTTGGAAGCGGCATTTTTGACAGGTTGTTGCGAGCGGCCTTGCTGGATAACTAGCTGGTCGAGACGCAGCTTCTGAGCCGCACGTTCAAGCACCTTCTCTTCAATGGCCATCTCGGTGACGAATCGGAAGACGTAGACCTGCTTGGTCTGACCAATACGATGGGCACGGTCCATGGCTTGCAGATCAGCCTGCGGGTTCCAGTCACTGTCGAAGAGGACGACGATATCAGCAGACGTCAAGTTGATACCAAGTCCACCAGCACGGGTAGTCAGGAGGAACAGGAACTTCTCCGACCCCTCCTTATTGTAGTCGTCGATGGCCTGGATGCGGTCCTCGTGGGCAGTCGAACCGTCGATACGGCAGTACTTGTAGTCGCGCATGACTGAGTAGTCCTCCATGATGTCTAGCACACGGCTCATCTGCGAGAAGATGAGTACTCGACTGCCCTGAGCCTTCATACGTTTCAGCAGCTTGTCCAGCATGACCATCTTCGCAGCGTTGGTGACGAGGTGCTCGTCGGTAGTGTATGGCGGACCGGGCTCGGCGCCCTCGAACAGGTACGGGTGGTTGCAGCACTTTCGCAGCTGCATGACGATATTGAGCAGACGGGTCTTGGACTCCTTGTTGCCGGCACCGCCATTAACCGCGTCGATGTCTTTTTCGAGAATCTTCTTGTACCACTGAACCTGCATGTCGGACATGCCCACGTACAGGTTGATCTCCTTCTTCGGTAGTAGCGACTTTTCGACATCGGCCTTGACACGTCGAAGCAAGAAGGGTCGGAGGACCTTGTGGAGTTGTTGGACGACGGCGTCCGAGTCGGCGTTCTGGGATGTGAACCAGTCGTCGAAAGCGGCGGAGTCTCCGAAGACATCGGGGAGGAGGAAGTTGAGCAGGGCCCAGAGCTCGTGGAGGTTGTTCTGGAGGGGTGTACCTGTGATTAGCAGACGGCTTCGAGAGTTGAAGACGCGGACCATCTGGGCGAGCGAGGATTCCTCGTTCTTGATGCGGTGGGCTTCGTCGATGATGATGTACTCCCACGCGAACTTCTTCAGATGTGACTTCTCGCGTAGAATCATCTCGTAGGAGGTAATGCAGACATCGAAGCCATCGGGCACCAGGCGCTCCTTGATGAGGTCGGCACGGTCGTCCTTGTTACCCTGGAGGACCAAGACGTTGACGTCGGGGCACCACTTGGCGAACTCGCGCTTCCAGTTGTCGAGTGTCGACTTGGGCACTGCGACCAGGTGGGGACCGTGAATGCCGGCGATGTAGCGGAGGTAGCCGATGAAGGAGATGGTCTGCAGCGTCTTTCCAAGACCCATCTCGTCTGCGAGGATTCCAGAGATACCATTCTCGTGTAGCGAGATGAGCCAGTTGAGACCGGCAACCTGGTAGTCGCGCATGGTGCCGCCCTTGATGAAGCCCGGTGATTCCCTAAAGACCGTCTCGTTGTGTCCACCATGCTTCTCCTCGCGCACCAGCTCGGCGTCCTCCTCCTGCTCCGTCTTTCGGCGACGCTCCGCAGCGGCACCTCCTTTCCGCACCTTGCTGGCCTTTGATTTCTTGGTCTCTTCGGCATCCTGGCGGTCGATCTCGGCGAGGATCTCCTTGATGCGCGGGTTGGGGTTCGTGTCGATGAAGTGGCGGAACAGATCCGTCAAACCGAGGAGGTATCGAAAGCGGCGGATGGTGTCGTCTTCCTGTGAGAGGAGCCAAGTTAGTGATGTCTCGGAATGTAGTGCGCAGTGAAGTCGCGTACCTTGGACGCCCTCAGGCCCTCCGCCTTCTTGCCGTACATGCTTTTCCGCATGTTCATCTCTTCGGCGCGTTTTCTTCGACCGTCGACTGGCGCGTCACCTGCGACGCTGTTTGCTGTGGTGTTGGGGTTGGTATCCGAGTCCTGTGCGCGTGTCAGTTGTTGGGCCGGGTGAGAGTGGCGCCGTGTCGGAGTCATCGTACTGTGTAGTCTGGGGTATCCACATTGTACTGCGTCTGGAATGTTAGCCAATGTCTTGTCGTGGTCGCGCCTTCCTCCCGCTTGACATGTGAGTGTCGCGGCGAGGAAGGCGCAAACGGGGGTTGCGCTTACGCCAAACTTCTTGAAGCCGTTCATTGTGTCGTCTGGCTGGTCCTGCATCTCGACATCGGAATGCGCCGACGCCTCATCTGAGGACGGCTCCTCCTTCTTCGCAGCGCTCTTCCGCGGCATGTTGCCTGTTTGGGCTGTTCGCCGCGTGTAGCTGCTTTGGCGTCACGGTCGCAATGGCGCAGTGAATGGTAGTACGTCTGTCGATGTTTCGGGGTGTTGGATATGATGGCGTGGACGCGTCGGGACGTGTTCGTGGCGGCAGAGGTTTGCGCGATGTATGTGAGGATGGCTTGAGAATAACTGTGGACGACCCTTGGCGCGTCAGGTCGGCGGCGCGCTATCCTCGTTGCGGTCGTGCGCACTACCCCATGCCTGCATCTCTAAGCCCACCAACTTCAATTCGCTCGACGCATCGACATACACGCGTTTCCAGTCATCTTCAGCACTTACCAGCTGAAACATAATGGCATCAAAGTAACGAGAAGAGACGGACGCGGTTTGCGACGCGATATCGAACATGACGTCAGACAGTTGTTTCTATCGCCGCCATATATAACCAATTCAGAAGTGCTACGTTGCCTGCTGGCATGGGTTGCTCCCACGACTGAGCCTTTAGCATAACGGAGCTACAATGCAATGTGTATCATTGTTCCGAAGACTTCTTCTAGCTTCTCATCATGCGTCTAAACAGCTCGCCAAAGTTGCCTCTTAAGTTTACAGCTACCTACTGATTTGTTCCTTCGCAATTGACCTCATAAGTAGGCTATCTCTAGCATGTAATGGGCCATAGCCGATATGAACCATCAGTCACAAGCCCTGCATTTATAACATGTCATCGAATTGGTTGAGGAAGTGGATTACAAGCTTACCAATTCATTGAGGGCTGTAAGGCGGGACCATAACTTTTCGCAAGTCGGCAATATGAGAAGTAGGAAGACTGCACGAACAATTGACATTGTTAAGCATGCAAGCTCTTCTCGGCATCTTTCTGCATCTCTGACGTCACTACACCAAAAACATCTGTTACACAAATACTAGATGCGTCGCATGATGCTGATGTTGGCATCAACGATACAACCTCCTTCCTAGGTGCCGCTCAAACATGCCCGCTGCATCCATCACCATAATCTTCTCACCCTACCACGTCGGCCTCCGCAACCACCGCGTCGGCGATGGCCCAAACCGAATCCGAGCTCTCGGACTCATCCCCCAGCTTGAAGCCCTAGGCGTCACAGTCCGTATCGACAAAATCCCTCCCGTCGACGACTTCGAAGGCGAGATAGGCCGAAGTTTCGAAGTCCTCCGCCGCACCTCCCTAGCAGTCAGCAAAGCACGAGATGGCAATTCCTTCCCCTTCATCCTCTCTGGCAACTGCATGGCGAGCGTAGGAGCCGCATGCGGGTTGGGTATCAAGAATCTCAACTTCATCTACTTTGATGCGCATGACGATATGGATACGCCCTCGACGAATGAGAATGGGTATTTCGATGCTATGGGTCTGTCGATGTTGGCGGGTAAGAGCTGGCATTGGCATACGGAGCAGATACCGGGGTACATGCCGATGAACTACAAAGATCGGTTCTTGTACGTTGGGCTGCGCGATGTGAATAAGACACAGAGGAAGACGGTTGCGGAAGCTGGAGCGGATGTTATTTGGGGTGATGCGAAGAAGGCTGTGGATTTCCCGGGCGAGTTGGAGAAGAGACTTGACAAGAGGGATATGTCGCCGTCGCTTGTGCATCTTGACTTGGACGTCCTGGATAAGAGTGTGGGCATGGTCAATGGGTTCGAAAGTGAGGGTGGACTACAGGAGGAGGATGTGGTCAGGTGCATGAGTTTGTTGCCGAAGAAGGCCACGCCGGTGTCGTTTACCATGTGCTCTTTCAACCCGAATCTCGGTGATGGGGATAAGATTGCAGGTATCGGTATCCGCGCTGCTGTGGCCTTCGTGGAGGCTTTGATTGCGACGTCAGTGCTATCAGCGCAGAAATAGCGAATGCGTTCAAGAAAAATACATCAGACTTGCAACAATGAGACCGATCACTAAATTAGAAAAGGTAGCTTTCACTTTTCAAAAGCAGTCGACAGCTCCCGACGCCATGGGCCTGGGAAGTCCCGGGTGCCGCCTCTTCGCCAAGCCGCGCGACCCCAAATCGCCCCGCCCACCTCCAATATCCTTCCACTCTGTTATCTGCAGCGATGATCCTACGCGTTTACATTTCAGCACGAATATAGTGCGCCTTTGACGCACACTGCGATCTGGTCTGGTTATTCAGCGCGATGCTGAAACCTCAAGCCACGTCCTATTTTCACCCAACTCCACGCGCCGTGCGCGCAGTCCACCTGGGCACTCGCAGACACAGCTCCTGCCGAACGGTGGACGCGCGACGCCCACCTGCCCAGGCAACAGCGAGGATGTCTGCCCATTGGCCCTTTACACTCAGCCCGCCATTTCTCTTGTAAGCAGTGCAGACGCCATGCATAGCAGCGTCACGCATGATCTCACAGCTCAGTGCTTCGAGCGTCCACTCCTACCGGTGAGCTTTGGAGCATAGCCCCGCTCCCAGGTAATGCTCATCCACGTCAAGTCCTCCCGCAACACCTTTTCGCAGCTCTGTGTGCACTGCGACAAAGCTCACTCATCTGTTCCTAACACGTTGTTACTGCGTGTTCTCGCAAACGGCACCATTCCATCCACGCGAGCGTCGGCAGACGTGACAGCTTCATCTCATCTACGTCAGCCTAACAGCGGAGACGAGACGGCTCGTCCAAATGCGCCTCTTCAACTGCAGAACACTACGGCTGGAAGAGTTCTTCGGCACTAAAATCCCGCGCTATGCCATTCTCTCGCATACCTGGGGCGATAAAGAGGTGTCGTTCGCCGACTTCACCTCAGGTCAGCCTACAGTCCGACCTAGCTACCAGAAGATCATTTCCACTTGCCGAGAGGCTATCAGAGAAGGCATCGACTACGCATGGATAGACACATGCTGTATCGACAAAAGCTCTAGCGCGGAGCTTTCCGAGGCAATTAACTCTATGTTCGCTTGGTATCAGAAGTCAGTCCGCTGTTATGCGTATCTTTCTGACGTCCTGGCAGCCAACATGGACCAAGACTTACCTAAGAGTAGATGGTTTACACGGGGTTGGACACTCCAGGAATTGTTGGCCCCAACAACGGTGATCTTCTACGATCAAGAGTGGGTTAACCTCGGCGATCGGGATTATCACCACAAGCAGATATCGAAAATCACAGGAATACATTGGCGGGCTCTAAGGACTAATCGGTCGTTAGTGGTCGATGATAACAAATTTGGTTCCTATTGCGTCGCAACGCGGATGTCATGGGCTTCTACGAGGCAGACGACACGTATGGAGGACATGGCCTACTGCCTCCTTGGGATATTCAACATCAACATGCCGCTTCTGTATGGAGAAGGTGACCGGGCATTTCGTCGTCTCCAGGAGGAGATTATACAGAAGAGCGATGATGATTCCATCCTTGCCTGGGCTCTATCGTCAGAGGACAAGTACCCTAGTACTCTAGGGCTTCTGCCAGATGGCGAAAAGCAAAATTTCTGCAATACAGTTGAAGTCGACTTTTTGGCTCGCTCACCAAAAGACTTCGCAGGCTGTGGAGACTTATCTCGCGCTACGGAATCTTCCACTCTGTTCACGTTAAACAATACGGGCCTGCAAATCCAACTGCCAGTTCTTTCGGTTTTTAAATGCAGCGAGTATCACTGTAACAGGATTAGAAGTTTAAGCAGTCTATGGATCGGGCTACTTGGTTGCTCCATACCGTCAAGTGGAAACTTTCTAGGTATCATACTGAAACCGGTCGAAGACGAGGGTAATTCCAGAGCAAGAGTGATTCGACAAAGGACAACCTGCAGCACTGTTGTCGTTAGTCCAAGACTCGCTTTCGGTTCGGTCAGTAAAACATTGACGATTGTCGGACTTAACGGGTTCCAAGAACCTCGAGACTATTACTACGAGCGCAAAGAACGGGTTATTGTCAACGAATGCGAAACTATCCGTAGTCTCGGTTACCAACTCCAGGCCTTTAGTGCATGGAAGTTTTCTGGGTTTGGAGGACCACTACTGGCTTACCATCCGCTTTGGGATCCAGAAGCCAAGATTTCTACCCTACCTGACTCTGACCCGTTTGGCAGTTTGTTCGCATTCAGCTTCGAAACATCGTCAGGTGGTCAAAATCCCAACTTCACTGTCTTTGTTAACGGGAGTCGTAGAGGTACGATAAGGGAAGGAGATAATTTTTCAGAAGATGAAAGGCTTGCTGTCTCCGTTCTTCTCGAGGACGACGGCTATCGGCCTTATGACAACGATCGGGTCTATGTCAAGGGCGACTTTTTGGTAAATGACAGCGAAGGATGCCCGTTTCATATCAGCGTTGAGGTCCACACTAAGGCCATAGGCAAGTACGTGCTGACTATGATTAACGTTGATGCTATAAAAGATGGCATTTCGGATGAGGAACATCGTTGGAGCTGTAAGTGCGAGAAGAGTATAAAGGCGCATTGAACTATACTCAGTATGCATTCTCGCTAATTGTAACGTCGTGCTGTCCAAGGTGTACACATGTATCAGCGATTACACGTAGTTGTAGAAGACAAGTTTCGCCATCACATGAGCCAAAAGTAAAAATTAAGACGGCCGACAACCCACACTATACGTGGCTGTCAATGGAAGCGAGGCCTGTCATCCGGCACCGATATGTCATGGTCATACTTGAGATAGTCGAGCAGTATGACAATGTTCGTATCACCGTGGGTTTTACCAATCTCCGGCCATGATCTTAAGTCGCCAAGCAGCTGGAAATCTACATCCGCGATGGCGTCTGCCAACAGTACCTAGGTAGACACACATCACGTGCTCGCGGGTCTGAAGCGCGAATCCAAGGCACGCGCAGGATAAAGCCTCGGCGGCCTGCGAACATTGAATTGCATTCTCGTGAGTGTACCTCCAGACAAATCCGCGCAACCGCCTATCCTCCCAAGTGGACCCACGTCATCGGCGCATTCCTCGGCGCGTTCGCTAACCACGTTTGCCCCGCTCTAAAAGCCGCATCTCCACTCTCACCTCCAAACCACGCGATAAGAGCCGTTGGCACTGCCAGCGCGCGATAGCTTCGGAAAGCTATCAGCGCCCCGCCCGCCTTCCTGTTTACGATACCAACAATACTCTTGACGCCGTTTACGTACACGCGCAGCGCGCGTAAGGCGTGCCGATGATGCTGGCCAGTCAGGCTGAAGGGCCGAGTGCTTATCAGGAAGATGGCGGTTTTGATGATTGTTGATCCTGGTAGCATCGCAGACACCGAGTTGTCTTGTCGTTGGATTGAAGACGGGTTAGGGAATGGATCGGGATCATGACTCTGTGCCAGTGGAGATTATGTCTTGGAGATCAATCGATTCGGCAAAGGGTGAAGTGCCGCCGACGTATAAAGCTCGTAGGCCTGCAGCTGTATGGAGCTTCATCACGGACTTTCGCCAACCCCCGGTTTGGACTTTTCGTGGACAAGATGCGCTTCTCTCGGTCGATCGGCGTCGCGTCCTGCATTGTCGCTGGTGTGCAGGCTGCTGTTTCTTCAACTGGATTCACGGTTTCCTTGACTTACATCGATTACTTCCTGCCACCAAAGCCAATTGCGAAGATATCGAGTTGCGAAGAGATTCAGGCGTCGTTCGAAGATGCTCCGTTTGTGCCGTTCACAGTTGTGAAGGCCCATGGCAATGGTGTGGATGTCGCGTCGCTTACAGCAAGTTACGCGCATGATGATGTATGGCAAGAAGGTTTCATGGACGGTATGCAACCAACTTCACGTTCTTGAGACCCTCGCTAATCACATCTCCCAGCCATTTACGTCCAGGGTAGCGATTCCAAGCCAATGAACTCTTCATTGACCATCCTATCCGGCACCGCATCCAAGGAACTAGCTCCGGGGCCCTACTTCATCAACGCCGCTGGTCATGTCTATGAAGCATGGAGACTGTTCTCTGATATGCAAGGCGCTTTCACCGAGTCTGCAATCGCGAACGGTGACGGTTCATACTCGGTTCTGCCCGCGGGTACCGTGGGCCAAAAGCATGCCATCGCCGTGCCTTCGCGGTTGTACTTCACCAAGACAGCCGAAAAGCCTCTGGCTGGTGTGCGTATTGGTATCAAAGACATCTACGGTAAGATACACCGGCACCGCGTAGGCTATGGTTCTTGAGCATCGACTAACAAGAACCGTAGATATCAAGGGCCTGCGAACCTCCAACGGAAACCGAGCTTGGTACTGGCTATACCCTCCTGCAAATGCAACTGCGCCGCCCGTCCAGAACCTGATCGACGCAGGAGCGATCATCGTCGGCAAGATGATCACCTCGCAATTTGCCAATGGTGAGACCGCAACGGCTGACTGGGTCGACTACCACGAGGCTTTCAATCCCCGTGGAGACGGCTACCAAGACACCTCCTCCAGCTCTTCCGGTGGTGGTGCGGGTACCGCATCCTACTCCTGGCTCGACATCAGTCTCGGATCCGACACCGGCGGCAGCGTGCGCGGCCCGTCGCAAGTCCAAGGTCTCTACGGCAATCGCCCCTCTCACGGATTGGTGTCTCTAGACCACACCATGCCACTGAGTCCCGTTCTCGACACCCCCGGCTTATTGGCGCGCAACCCTCAAATCTGGATGGAAGCAGCCCAAGCGATGTACGGCCCCAACATCACCATCACAAGCAGCTACCCAACAAGCATCCGAACCCTCGGCTGGCCCACCGAAGTCGAAGACGTCGCCGACCAACTCCTCATCGACTTCCTCGGAAACGTAACCAATTTCCTGAGCGCCAACGCCACCGCCTTCAACGTCACAGCCTCTTTTGACGCTGCGAATCCGGATGTCGCACCTCTTACGGTCTTACAGAACCTCACCTACGCTGTCCTCATCACAAAACAGCAAATCGAGCTCGTCCGCGAACCTTTCTACGCCGACTACGCCGAAGTCCACGACGGCCGCCTTCCGTTCGTGAACCCTGTTCCGCTAGCACGCTGGGGCTGGGGCGACAACCAGACTATCACCGTCGAAGAGGCCGTCAACAACAAGACTATCTTCCAGACCTGGGCTAACGAGACTTTCCTCGCCCCTTCACCAGAAACCTGCTCCGAGTCCCTAGTCATGTACGTCGGTTCCACCGGCGGTACCACCTACCGCAACACGTACTGGGACGAGCCCGGCGTGCCTTTTGGGTTCGGCAACAGCCGCATCTCGGTTATGGCGGAGGTGCCGGATTATGTTGTCCCGTTGGGTGAGGCGCCGTATAACTCGACGATTACGGGACATGTGGAGTATTTGCCTGTTACGGCGAATTTGATGGCGGCGAAGGGGTGTGATGGCATGCTGTTCTCGCTTATTAACGAGCTGTATGAGGCGGGTATTTTGAAGGAGAGTAAGGTTGGACAGAGTGGGGTTACGGGTGGGGAAATTTTGTTGAGGAGGGATGGGCTATGGTGAAATGTTTGTATGTAGTGCAATGAAAGAAGCTCAAATACACTCTTTCACCCGTGTTCGTCACAATCCATCCACAACCTTACCCTAGTCATGCCGTTTTCTGGCTCTCTTCTTGGGAATATCTGCTGCGCTTCATTGCGATTTCAGTCACAAACCAAGCGAACTTGCACACGGTTGTCGAGCGGAAACAGTGACGAAAGTCTGGGCAAGCTCGTTAGAAAATCTATTGTGCGATGCGAGAAGAACTCTATTGATTACCTCATGCTCAAAGAGGTTGTACCAGTAGCTCATTTCAAGCCCTTTGCCATCGTTCTCCATGTGATTAGTCAGGATCAAAGCGGCGCAACGAGATTGCCGTCAACGGCGGGTGTTGGATGTAGAACGCCAGGGTTGAAAGCCAAAGTGCGGCCGTTGCTATCGGAATGAGCTTTATTCCGCTCTTGCTGATCACGAAAAGCCGTTCCTTCCTCCCACCAAGCTGTCAATGTCGCTATAAGCTCCTTTGTCTGCGGATGCTCGTCACCCAACAGTCCTCTTGAAGTCACGGCTGCCTCGTGTAACTTATCGTATGCGTCGAGATGGCTATCCATGGCTTTGTAGGTCAGAGCGAGGTTGAATGCTACCGCGATCAAGCGCTCGTCCGCTAGATACGTAGGCGGTGACTTCTTCATCTGCGAATAGAGCGCTTCCTGTCTTTTCTTGGCCTCTTCGTAGTCCTCGCTGCTTTTTGCGAGATCGAACAAACACGATGCAAGATTTGATTGAACCAGGAAAAGGAATGCTGTCTCGTGCGACAGTGTTTCTGGGCGAAACTTCAGAATGGACGAAGTGTCCCTCTCGAGACCCAAGTATAGGTCTTTAGCCTCTTTGAGTTTTCCAGCGGCTTGTAGGATCTGAGCCAGATCGTTCTTCGAGTTGCGAGTGAGGCTGTGATCTTCACTGAACTTCTCTCGCCGTCGGTTGTAGACCATCCTCTGCTCTTCTTCTGCACTGTCGTACTTCCCCATATCGAGATGAATCAACGCATGTCTCACCCGGCTACGCAGGACAATAGGATGGCCATTAGCGTCCGCACTTACTGAACCGTAGAGTCGCTTTTGGTCATCGATAACTTTGTGCAACAGGTCGTCCGCTTCTTGGAAACGGCCCAGTGAGTCATAGATTCCAGATAGCGTGTATCTTGAGATGACTGTGTCGGCGTGGCCATCGCCCAATAAATACTCCTGCGTCCTCAAAGTGATTTCTTGTTCGTCGAGCGCCTCTTCCCACTTTCTCAGCCCGAATAGCGTGACAGCATACTGATGTCTAGCAACTAGATAGTCCGGATGGTCTGAGCCAAGACATTTCAGTCGTTCCTCCATAACAAATCGTATGAGAGTCAGGGACTCATTAAGCAGTCCCTGCAGGCGATAGTTAACAGCAATGTCATAGTTGATGTTAACGGTGAGACGGTGAGTCTGGCCCAGTTCCTTATTCAAGATGGTGAGTAATCTGTCCAGCATATCGTGCACGAAGTTCAGATCCGCATCATCACGGACCTGCTCGCAGAGCGCTAAACAATGGATAGTGCGTATCAAGGATGGGTACACGTGGAACGGCTCTGATCCCTGAAATGGGTCGGGGAAGCCCTGTTCGATATGTTGCTCGATACCACGACGGAGACGATCAGAAGAGAAAAGCAATTCCTTGAGCTCTTTCTTCTTGAATGTCACGCCCATAAATTCCGTAAGCGGGTTGTGTATATCGTCAATGTCTGGGACTGGTTCGACGTCTCGCATGTAAGATTGTGTCCGACTTAAGAGAGGACGCAGATGCCCTTCTCCCTCTGTTGGGTCTCCATACTTGTTCAATTCATGCAGTAGGATGTCGATGACCTTTTCGTGTGCCGGGTCCCACTCTCCCTTGGTGCGAAGGATCGTTGCTAACGTAACGCCAAAATAGGAATTGGTCTTTTCCTGATCCACGATACTAAGCGCAATTGTTTTGGCCTTATCCCAGTCACCGATTGCTAGCAGTACCTCAGCCAGGATGGCTCTTGATTTGAGTGTTTGGGGATGCGCGTCGCCGAGGTCCTCACTCTTTGCACATCTGTCCACGAGGTAGAGTGCGGTTTCTTTCGCGTCCGAATAGCGCCCATCGCTCTTGTACATCAGTACAAGGGTCTGCATAGCCTGCAAAGTTGATGGATGGGATTCGTCTAGACGTTCTCGCATCTGCCGAAAAGTCGAAAGAACTTCTTCCCCGGCATCTGTTGGTTTGTTGTCATACACAAGCAGCCAAGCGCGTAAACTTGCTGCATCAAGTGTTATAATATGCTGTGGTCCAAGTCGATGCTGTAGGTCCTTGAGTACCTCTTCATTGGCAAGATTGGCATCGGAGAGCTTCCCCATCTCGGATGATATGCGGGCGTGATTGTACAAGCATGTGTTTACCACGTCCTCACAAATGTCCTGTTTTGCAATTTCGTATGGAACCTCATCAGTGTTCTGTTTCTGGAGATTTTCTCGATGACCGCTGTGGTGTTTTATGATTCCTTCGGCAAGATGTATAGCCTCTTTGCTCAGCTGCCACGCGTGTCTGAAGGCGCCACTAGATGCAAGCACAAGGGCCCATGTACTCAGGAGCGAAGGTTGAGGGGCGTTCTCGAACCGTTGGCAATATCTCCGGATAGTGGTCCTGGCGTCACGAGTTCGTCCCTGTTTCAATTGCGCCAGTGCTATGCCTTTTCCAGTGTCACCAATCAGCTTAGCATCTGTGTCCGTGTCTGCTGCCTGTTCTATCTCACACTGAAGGTCTTTGAACATTCCCTCGGCGGATTTGTACTTTCCGTTGAACCAGGTGATCTGAGCAAGGCTAAGGCGCAGGCGAAAGTAACTTTTACTCTTGTGTGAGGATGGATAGCTCCGGACAAGAAATTCGAACCGAGTTTTAGCATTTGCGAAATCGCCCCGGTAGTAGTATTCAGATGCGACGTTCTTGAAGTACTTCAAATCTTTGTCTTGTAGATCGACGATCGCGCGAACCGGTGCGTCGCCCTGCTTGCCTGCTTTCCCCCGAACGTTGTCTTCAGATTTGAAGTCAGGAGGTATCGACTCGATGATGTGTCCGCTCTTCTTTATCTGATTTACTTTCGATGAATTCTGCGAAGGCTGGATCTGTGGCTTTTGAAGCAATTCTGCAGGCTGAACCGCATCCGCCCACAAGGTTGCGGAAGTATCGGTCTCCGATTTCATCAGCCCTCCTTTTTTGCCCAATGAAGTAAGATGTGCGTCAGATATAGCCTGACTAGCTTTGGACGTCTCTATTTGTTGGTCCGATGATACGATATCTGATCCCTGGTCGGAATATAATGAGTCTCGCATCTTTCCTGACGGGGCGAAGGTTATTGGCAAAGAAGCAGCCCTCAAAGAAGATGCTTCCTCCAACGACGATACGATTTCAGCCACTTCCTCTACTGCGACTCTACTATAGCCCAAGTCTACATTCTCATTTGATTCGATGGATGATTTACTCCTTATCGAGAGACCGGAATACACGCGGGAGTCCTTTCGAACTACCTGTCCTATCTTTAGTCATAGTTGGACGATTTGCAATGGGTTGAGAAGCTACCTTGGTAGGATCGTGCACGATCTCATGGAACAACAGCTTTGTACCCTCTCGTTCTACATCCTTTCGCAAAGTCTCAAAATCTGACATCGCCCTTTTAACGGTTTCGTACTGAAGTACAGGCTGTTGCTTCTCACTTTTGAGGTGAAGAAGAAGCCTCTCGCTGTAAGAGTTCCAGTGTTCTGGAAGCCACAAGTTCTGCGGGCGTGCATCCGGAAGTCCTACGGCGATGAGTCCGACGGGGAGAAGAACAGAGTCTGTGTAGTACTGCAATTCTACAAGAGCTTGCTGGGTAACCCAGATAGCAGAGTTATGTGTGACAAGAACAAACGCAACATTTGGTGAGTCCTTGTTCACTAGTCCGACAAGGTCGGTAGCAAGACGTGAGCTAAGTTTACGCAATCTTGACTCACCATCACGAAGTAGTCTGGCGGTGTCATAACTCCAGATGTGTATTTTGCGTGGCTTGATCCTTTCACAGATATCATCAACTGTCCGATCTAGAGATCGGGCAAGCTTTGTGCTGGCGTAGCAACCGTGAACAAACACGACCCTGAAATCTTCAGTGCTAATCCCACGCGGCGACAACGAATTAGCGGATTACTCACTCGAGGTTTGAATTAATAGATAAATTGCTTGACTGCTGGCAAGTACGCAGATACTTTGGTGAGTTCTTCAAAGTGTGGATAGCCGCTGCGACGCGATCCATCTGTAGCAACGGAGTGACGCAATGCGTGGAAGGTGGTGCGGGTGTGCGCGAAGGGCAGAGGTGTAGGGGGCAGAGCGCAAGCCAAAATATGACAGCCTGCTGCGCAGCGCGCACGCGCCCTGGCTGATGCAAGCCAGAGTCAGAGGGTGTGGGTGCCAAGCCACCTCAGTCATCGACAGGAACGCCTCGTCAGTCTTCACATCCCACCTGCCTCAGCCCTCGCTAACTCACGCTGCGTTGATGTTTCTGCTAAAACACTCAGAATAGTTACAAATCAACCAAGCGAAGGATCTTGAAGCCTGGCCGGTTGCGTCGGCGTCCCGCGCATCGGGGTTGCGTATTGCGACCATGGACCTCAAAGCTCTGCACGGTCGCTCGACTTTTCCAACAGTTCACCGTATGATCACGTACGGTCAGCCGCCACACAATAATTCGCCCATGCTCTTAATTTGGACCTTGCGGCTGTTATCTTCCCGCATTTCTACATCAACCCCGACAATTGGCGGTCCTCACAATCCAGCCTGCAGCGCGCTACTGCATCCACCAATGAGAATGGGCAGCCGCACGGCGGGACCCCCAAGCGCATTCTTACCGGAGCGCTGAGATGGGTGGCAGACAAGGCTGAACAATTGTGCGTATTTACCATGCATCCTCTTTTAAGGAGCGCGGGCGTTCAGACACTCCGGTTCAGCAGCCAGCCTAGTTACCTACTTTTCAAAACTTGCAAGCATGGAACATCTGAAACTCCCCTATCTCGAGGGCTTCTCGGTCACGAACTTTGGCAACAAGTACGACTCCAGCGTTTCGTTTCAGAATTTTCCAGGAAAGGTAGGCTGGGCTGTCACTACTGCCTCTGGCGAGCTCAAAGAAGAAGAAGTAAACGGGGTGTCTAGGAAGCCTGAACTGGAGTTCAAAGAACTGATGCAGTCATGGCTTTTCTTTGGTCTAATTACCGCTGTGGTCTATGATGATAACAACATCGACAAGTGGGAGCTTGTTGCATCTGACTTTGACCCAGACGACAAAGGAACACTTACTACAAGGGAATTGCCAAGAATACTGGAAGATTGGCGAAAGAGGGAGATCTCGCAAGATGGGAAGCCGGGCCAGAAGATGCGCATGATACGGGCACAACTCGCATTAGATCTGGCCCGAAAGGTGGTCAACACGTACTGTTCGGCTGACAGCCCGAAGCGCGCAGCAAGACTTCTCGACAGTAAGGTGGCACTATCTTTGATGGTAATAGGGGAAACTCTCAGTATCGCAAAAGCTCGGATCATCGCGCAAATCGGATTCAGCGTGCGCGGGTGGTATGGCGATGCGACCATCGGTTGGGGCATCCCACAAAAGGTGGTAATCGCGATGCACAATGAAGGATGGTGTCCAAGGACCGTTCAATTGCTCAAGTCTCAATTACGCAACAATGCTTCGGCTTTCCTGACAGCCTATGCGTCACACGGGCGCGGTCATTTCAAGGGACATTCCAGATGTGTAAAGGACCAACCTTGCAAAGTCAATCCTTTACGGAACCAGGAGTATGTAACAAAACACCACCCACAGTGTATACATCAAGAGGACGATCAAGAGTTGGGCGATAGACCCAGAGGAATTACCTGTCATCGGCGAAGTCACGAAATGCTTGGTGTACCATCGGATGCATTACTCCAGATCATCAATCGCGGCGACATACCTCTTGTTAGATTCAAGAAAAATGCGCCAAATGGAGAGCCGGTCTTGGAATTGACAGATGCGTCTCACGAACCAGACTATGCCACCATCTCTCATGTTTGGGCTGACGGGTATGGAAACAGCACAAGTAATGCGCTGTATCGTTGTCAGATTGTATACTTTCGGAGACTCCTGGAGGAAGCGCAGGTGCATCGAGCGAGATACCGACGAGGTAATCACAGGAACAAACCTGCGCCCCTCGCCTTCTGGATGGACACGCTGCTCATCCCCGTAGGCAGCGAAGAAGGTCAGAAAGCAGCGAGAAAGAAAGCAATCCACCAGATCTATACTGTATTCTCAGGCGCTAAGTACACTATCGTTGTCGACAATGGCCTCAGCGGCATGTCCTGGGACAATCAGGACTACACGACTACAGCAATGAGGATCCTTGCGAGTGGTTGGATGAGAAGACTTTGGACCTTACAGGAAGCTTACCTTAGTCGTAAGCTGTTGTTTGCCTTCAAACACTTGGATGAGGACGATGACGAGAGCAAATGCCCGCCGCTAATTGACCTCGATGAGATAGAGGCATGGTATCACGAAGGTAGCCCGTCACTCGTATCTGATTTGCCTGCCCTGGCCCGAAGTTATTACAACAACCTACTTGGGCCTGACCGGAACGCGAGGAACAACAAGGACATAACAACTGACGGGATGAGTCTTATTGCGAGTGTATGGCGAGCAGCGCAGTGGAGAGTAAGTGGCACCCATGCTTCAAGTCAATTTGCATTCGTGCTAATGGCAATTCAAGAATACATCTCACAATGAGCACGAAACGTTAGCTCTTGCTACACTCCTTAATCTGGATCTCAGCAACAAATCATTCGGGACAGCCAACCTTATGAAGCCAGGCAATAACACCAATCTAGAGCTCGATACCATGATGAAAGACTTCTGGTTATCACTTGAGGAGAGTTCACCTGGTTCGATTCCTCCGGGTATCATATTTCTACCCGGCCCTCGAATCCAGATCTCCGCATTCGGCTGGGCACCAAAAAGTTGGATGCTAGCACATGGGCCTGATTACCCAGATCCAGTTGCCCTGTCGAGGAAAGCGGCCGTCCTCTCGCCAGAGTATGGCCTGCAAGTAGAATTCCCAGGATTCCTTCTTCACTGCGAGGATAGAGATGCAATCCTTGGCCACCAAACAAATGGGACGGGCTTTCGGTTCCCGTGTGATAACTCACTAACCGAATATTATCGCGTTACCTGGGACGAAACGGAAGAGTACAGCAAGCAAAGAGGTATCATCGGCGAACAGCGCAGCGAAGATCTGGCCATAATACTCTGTCGACCAAGACCCGGACAATTTCCCGAGATTGGTCTACTTGTAGAGATCCATACGACCAAACAAGAGAAGAGGGATCTCGGCCAAGACAGCGTCCGGAGGGTGTTCGCAGTCTACATGCGCCGACGTGTCAAGGTCAGGCGCGAGACTGGCGATTTGAACTTGGCGACCAAGGTCAAAGAGATCATGAATCGCGCCCACGAGGAACAGTCGAGAATTATCTGCGGCGAAATCCTTAACGAAGACCAGAAATGGATCGTTGACTGCAGGATCGACTCAGCTAAGAAGATATCGAAAGAGCAAGTAGCAACTAGATCGGCTACTCCTGTGCGATCAACACGACCTTCTGTACCAGCCAAACGATCCGCAGTTATGGGGATAAGAAGCCCGCAAGACAGGGGGGCCGGATCTGGACCTGATCGTGCACTTCCAGTCTTATCTTCTCATGCACGAAATGCTGAACAGCCCCTAATTGGGAATGTAACAGAGAGAGAGGATAGCGTGCAAAACCCAAGCCTACAAAGCATAAGCTATAAACCCCCCAAAGTATCGACACCCGAAGAGGCTCCGGGCCCAGGTAGTCTTCCAAGAACCCAAACAGGGTTGGATAGGCTGCTTTTGAGGAATCCATGGAAATGTTAAAGTTTGGGAGGTAGCAGAAACTTTCCCTACGATTGCCTTTCAAGCATTCTGCATAATACAAATGAGCCACTGTGTTCCCATTGCTACAGACAGTCCTGCTTCGACATCATTCGGTCAAGCATCCTTGCTCGATTAGGCGAGATCAGCCCGCCACGAGCTGAGCAATAGCGAAACGAGACCCATCCACGCATGAATGACGTAAGATGATAAGCAAGATCCCACGAATCGCTTCCGTCATTGGACGCCCATTATGCAGTATTTCCATGGGTGTCACACACCTCGCCAGGCTGAAGTTCAGCCTGGTGTCTTTAATACATGATAAAACTGGAGCCGCACGAGTCTGTTCAACCCTAGTATGATCTTTCGTCTTTACGAAAAATGTCTAGCACTGGGAACTTGTCGACCGTGTCTCAGCTTTCGGCCCAGTGGGCCAACCCGAACGATGTGCTCTCCCTGCTACTCATAATCGGTGGAGACATCGTTCAAACCGCTCTCGCCCAGACCACAGCCGGGGGATGGATAACCCCAGTATGCTTCTCGTTTGGTTGGGTAGCATATTCATTCAGCACACTCGTGCGCGTCCTTGGCGACGGTCGTCTTCTTCCACCGCCAGATTTCCCGGCGAAAGTCTTCAACCTCGAATCGTCCTACGTCCGAGAGAACAAGAACTGGGTGTTAGGCCGCATCCTAAGGGATAATGAGCTATTTATGAACAAAATACAGCCGCACGGAGGTAACGCACTCAGGATATCGATATACACCGCTGTGGAACGGAAGAACGGCCAGGAGATGTCGAACGTCTACACCTTGTGGTTGTGGGTAGGAGTCACATTGCTACAGATTGGTATTGCAAGCATACCTCTTGGCCGAGACGGCGAGTGGGGAGTCTTTCTCGTGACCTGCAGTGGTATTGTTGCATCAATACTTGCAGGCGCACTACCTCAATGGCGAATCGAAAAGATCCCGCTCAAGAAGGAGAGCCGTAAGCTTATCGCTTTGACGAGTGGTAATGGGTCTCGCGACATCATGATCATCTACGGTGACAGAAAGGCGTTGGATCTCGAGGAACTCGCTGCTGGCGAGAGTCCTCGCTCTGATCGGGTCTGGGAGGCCCTAAATCTGTTCTCCACGCCTGTCAAGAACGAATTTGGCCTCGTAGAGCGCCGGAACAACAACACTGAAGTACGCAAGACTCGTATGTACAACGGACTGCCGCTCGGCGTTTGGGTGACACGTTTCGCGTCATTCTGCCAGGTAGTCTTCTGGTTAGCACTGCTTATCATGGTCGCTGGTCTCAAGACGCACAGCTGGTACCTTGTGTTGATAGGTTCTGTTGGCATGCTTCAGAACGCTATGTTAGCAGCTGCAGCAAGGCGCCCCGACCGTCGTGGGCTTCCTCTAATGCTGGTTGACACCATAGCCACCCATCGCGTGATGGATGGTTTAATGGACCTTGACGCCACTATAAAAAATGCTGGCATATCACTTCGCGACGAGTTCTTTCCTGGACTCCTTCGCGAGGACGAAACGAATTGGTGGGATGGCGAGCGAGATGTCTATGATAGTGCTCGACTTGGAGACAAGGGACGTGGCACTCCTCGATCTTTACTTCGAAAGAAAAGTCTGGGTATTCCGGATATTGACACTGCTGGGAAGGCATACTTGTACAGGCGGAGTTCGACAATGATGTCGGGAATGAGTTCCGAAAACATGTCAGGCGGCCTCAGAACCCCGTCAAAGCCTTCGATATCAAACGTCCCGTCGATACCACGGGGTCTTACTAGGGTTGGTACTGTGGGTGAGGAGATGAGCGAAGTACCAACGCCAAAAGGAGGGACGGTAAGATTCCTGGCTTCAAGACCATTTCAAGAATTCGCACCTTTGGGTCCTCAGGCAAGCCAGGAACGTCCTTCAACGAGCTCATCAGATGTGTCATCTGTACAATCTCCTGGATGGGCTTAGATGGGTAATAAATCTCCTGGGTTTGCTACGTGAACGGTGTCGGTTTTGGAATCTGATGATTGCGATCTCTCTCATTTGCGGATTGCTTCTGCGTATGTAGTAGTAATGTATTGCAGGAGTCATGTCGGTTTTGGTACGATATCCACACTACCATTCTAGACAATGTTCGTGATCAAAGAGGTGCTCAGGGCTGAGGTCTCGGTATAGCGCTTGCTTTCACATTGAATGATTTCTCTCTAATACGCTGCCTGCTACTATAAAGACGCAATTGTATTGAATTGGATTATGTCCAAAGGCAGTGCGCACCCGGGATATCGACGCGAAGCCCTCGAACGACCACTGCATTCATCTCCGCAATTCCACACCCACCCAATCAAACCTGAAACCTCCACCTCGGATGCCGATCCCCCAATTTAACATCCTCCACACTATCATGAAACCCGCCCGTCTGCGGCCTCTCCACAAGCACCCTCTCTTTCTCCGCGTTCTCCCTCTTCAACAACACCCACAACATGCCCACAACCACCAGATTCAAACACAAATACCCCAGCGCAAAACTATGCCCAAGCACATACCGCGGCCCAGAGTTCGCGCGATACAACTGCGTCCCCAGCACCGCCCCCAAATTCCCAATGCTGATCTGCATAGCATTAGCCGTTGCGCGCTTCGTTTGCCCACTAACGTTGATGGCGGGCCAGCAGAGGACCAAGGCGACGGAAGGGTAGATGCCGATGGCGGCGAAAAAGGTTCCTACGTAGGACACGCCTGGGCGTGCTTTGGGATCGGTGTTAGCGAGGAGGATGATGTACCCGATGATTGCGACGGTGGAGGTGGTGAGGATGAAGAGGGCGCGGCGGGCGTAGCGTTCGGAGAGAATGGCCCAGAAGATTGTGAAGAGGGTTGCGACGGCGTAGGGGGGGATGGTGAGGAGCTGGGATTGGGCGGATGTGTAGCCCATGTCGCGGATGATTGTTGGCTTGGGGGGTGTTAGAGTAGTGGGTGAGTTCTGGGAGCTGGCTGGCTTACTAGGAATAGGGATAGAGTGTACAGTGGTAGACTCATGGTGTGGAAGGCAAAGGCGTAGAGCCAGATCTTGATGTCTTTTGCGGCTAGCAGCACTTCCGCCCATGAAAATGCTTCATCGTTCGTTGCGTCGCTGTCGGCTTTCAGACGTGCTTGCACGAACGCTCTTTCTTCTTTGCTGAGCCAGCTGACGGTGGCAGGGTAGTTTGAAATGAACCAGTACGCGATTATTCCGATGATGATTGTGAGAAGACCTTCCTATGCCGCTGTTAGTGACGAACTCATGAGCAGATTGGCGGGCGTACCAAGATGAAGATCCATCGCCACCCAGCGTAGCCTCCTACATTACGCATATGCGCAATGCCATATGCTAGGATCTGGAAGCGTCAGTACTGAAGATTGTATATATATGAGAGGTAGCATACACCACCAAAAGCCCCCGCAAGACTCGCGCAGCTAAAAAACAACGAAATGCGATACTGTCGCTCATTGCGCTTATACCACATACTCAAATAATACACCACACCAGGAAACAGCCCCGACTCAGCCATTCCCAGACTACAGATAATTAGCCGTTGTCGCACTATTAGTGTCTTTCTCGGGCTACTCACAAGAAGCGCACCGCAAAAAACCCCGACAAGTTCTGCGTAACGCCCATCAACGTAGCCACAACACCCCAAACCACCGTAAGCGTAGGTAACCAGAACTTCGGCGTTGTGCGTTTGAGGACAATGTTGCAGGGTATTTCGAAGAGGACGTAGCCGATGAAGTAGAGGGTTAGGCCGGTGAGGTATTGGTTGCCTGTCATGCCTAGGTCGGTTGTAAGGCCTTCGATACGTGCGTTGGCGACTAGAATCTATCAGTATACTGTTGAAACGGTGGGAATGATGAAGTCTATACCATTGCTGCGATCGAGAAAGCTGAGCAGATACAAGATTGACACCGCGGGCAGGAGTCTCAAATCCAATGTTCTGAGTAACTTCTTTTCGTGGATGGTGCCGGGGACGATTTCTACATCGCTCGCGGAAGAGGTCGATGCAGCGGGTGCATCGTTCTTCTCCGATGCCATCGTCACGTTCGCACTGGTTTTCACGCGGAGGTGTCGAGACGTGGAATGTCCCTCCAACGACGACGCGGCACGAAGGTCTACTTATCAACCGCACCACCGTCGCATTCTTCGTAGCTTCGAATGATGCAAGAACGTGGGTCAATCAGCTCAAGCCGCGGCAGCGTCATAACCCAGGTCGGCCGGACAAACCCCAGGCAAACCTCAGGCATGACGGCGTGCTCTCATTGGAGCGCATGGCAACCCGCTTCCAATGCGAGATTTGCTGCGTTCTGACAGGGCGATCGTCCTCGGCTTTACTGCACTGCATGGCGGCGTGTTACAAGGGCTTATGAGTTGGGGTTGTACACGAAATCGAGAGGTGGTATGTCGTGATTGCACTAGCCGCTTGGGGTATAGACCCTGGTGGACCACGTTGTTATTCGATGGAGGCGATACGTGACGATAGGGCAGGTAGATGGCTGATGTTTTACTTGCTGGGTCTTTGGTGGAGGACTTTGCTTTCACCGTTTTGTGGGTCAACGCTATCATTCCAAGGCTATGTGGCATTTCCGAAGTTTGGACCGATGTTCGCAGGAGAGCGGGGGAACGATTGGTACCAGGCGGTTTGCTCAATAAGTCCACTGATGCGCTACCGTTTCCCTTTCCCCCCAATAATCCCAATACCTCTAATAAACAAAACAACAACAGCCGTAGACGCAACGCTCATACCAAAGTTGAACCAAGCCGTCGTCCTAATACCCACCTTTAGCGCGTCATCCCAAGGCACCGTCTTATGTCCTTCACCACCAATCTGATCCACACTCAACCCCTTCTCCCTAGCCACAACAGCCGTCTGAACCGCCGTCGCAATCGCCAGCCCAACCGCCCTCCCAATCTGACCCACAGCCGTGATAAGCGCCCCTCCCAATGAAGCATCCTCCGCCGGCAGCGTCTTAGCCACAAACAACGTGAGAACAGGGAAGATGGTATCCGCACCCGAGACACACAGTACCATAGCCGGGAAGCCATACGCCCAATACGTCGTATGCACCGGAATGGGAATTGCGAACAGCAACGAGGATATACTCACGCAGATCGTACTGAATGTGAGTATATAATCGCCCGGCACACGAGACAGAATCTGCCCAGTGATGGTAGCCACCAGGATCCCCGTGATACCATTCGGCAGAAAGCGCAGTGTGGTTTGGATAACGGAAAGGCCTTGGTAGTCTTGGAACCAGTAGGTTGCGAAGATGAGATAGTTGTTGAAGGACGAGAAGAACAGTGCCATTAGCACATTCGCAGCAGTGAACTTGCCGTTTTTGAAGATACTCATCTTCATCAACGGCCGCCGCTCCGTCTTGTGCTCGAGGTAGTGCTGCCAGAAGCCGAATGCGCCGATGATGATTAGTGAGAGTACGATGAGCACGGGCACCCATGGCGTACTCCAGCCCACGACATTGCCTTCGGAAAGCGCAAATACGAGAATGACGAGACCGATGGTGATGAGCGATCCGCCGATCCAATCCACCGTGTTGCGCAAGACGGGTTCAGGTTTCAACGGAGGGATTGGGATAACGAAGTAGCTCGCAACCGTAGAAATCCCCGCAATAATCCCAAACAACCAGAAAACCCACTGCCAATCGAGATACTCGCCTACGACACCACCAAAGATGTTGCCCAACACGCCACCAAGCGGGGCTCCGGCACCGAAACACCCGAAAGCGATGTCTTTGGTCTTTCCGGGTGGGAAGGTAGACGCGAGGATGCCGAGAGCGGTTGGTGCCATAGCGGCGGCAGCAAGTCCCTGGAGGCCGCGGAAGATGTCGAAGCCGATTTCGTTGGGGATGAAGGGCGTTATTATTGATGTGAGTGTGAAGGCTGCGGAGCCCCAGAGGAAGATCATTCGTCGGCCGTAGACGTCTGCTAGACGGCCCCATAGTAGCTGGATGGTCTTGTTAGGGAATGATGAACTGAAGAGGGTGGTTTAACGACGTACCAGAAAGCAGCCAAATGTAAGGTTGTAAGCGGAGATAATCCACTGCTGTCGACTAACCGGGATATCCAATTCCTCCCCGATGGTAGGTAGGATGATAACCGATGCTTGAACCGCCATAGTCTATCACAAATTAGTCAGTCTCCTTCCTCTCTTCTCCAATAAGGTTGGTCGGGCATACTCACACTCAAAAACGGCGCCGCAGCAATCGTCGTAACAAGCGCCACACACCGCGCTTTCGAAAACGGCAAGCGCTCAGAAGCTGATGTATCCACAGCTACAAGTCCATTCTCTTTCTCTGCATCATCGCTTGTCTGGTGTATCGCGGTGACCACCCGTTCCAGATCCGTGACGCCTTCCACAGGCTCGGGGGTTCTCTCTTCGCGCTTCGACATCTTCAGAACACACTACAAAAGATTTCATATGACAGTCGGCAGCCTCCGCCATGCTTCCAGTGGGGTACCCCATCTTTATAAACGATTGAAGTCTGGGGGAAAGAATATGCCGAAGAGCTCGCTTGCCGACCGCCACAAACGCGCCTTTGCTAGCTTGGGTAAGGGTTTATCCGGGGGTGGTGCAGGTGGAAAAGGTAGGCAAAAGTATGACAACGAGCTCTTGGTGTATGACGAATGGCAGTGTGATGCGGAAAAGGAATCCTGATCTGCGAAAGCACTCGTATAAAGATGTTCTCCGTAGTGGTAGTGTAGCGGGAGGAATGGTCTTACATTCCACCAATCGCAGCGGGCTTATATCAGCAGGGACTAGTCGTAGATGTTCGCTGTCGGTATAGTAGCAGCTGCATGTCAACGAGCGCAAGAGAGAACGGCGACATGCGACACTAGATAATCAAGATCAAGATGAGAAGTCAAGACAGTGGACATAAATTCATTGCTCGTGCTATTACGTTCCAGTTCCATTCCAAGTCGTCAAGCAACCTCAATCGATGTATGCAAGAGGGAGAAACGCGACCGAACCACTGTTGCCCAAGAGCCAGCCACCAAAAGGAGGCGGCGGCGGCGACATCATCAAACAAATAGTCTAAGCGCGAAAGGGGGTATGAAGAAGAGGGAGCAAAGGAAGACTTGTTTATGGCTTGTGGATGTCAATGACCATCTCGGTCTCGACAGTTTCCGCCTTCTTGGCGAACCTGGCGACATCGGCGCCCTCGACCTTGCCGTACATGGTCTCGGCGATTATGCCGGTGATCTGGTATGGGTCACCGTTGGAGGCCGGGCGGCGGTCCTCGAAGTAGCCCTTGCCCTCGGCGGCGACGGCGCGGGGGATACGGACGGAGGAACCGCGGTTGGCGACGCCCCAGGTGAACTTGTCGTAGGAGGCAGTCTCGTGCTTGCCGGTCATGCGGAGCTGGTTGTCTGAGCCGTAGACGGCCATGTGCTCGGCTTGGCGGGTGGACAGCTTCTCCATGGCGGCCTCGATGGCCTTCATGCCGTTGTCGCCACGAGTCTCGTTGGTGGAGACGTTGGTGTGCAGACCGGCGCCGTTCCAGTCACCGGGGATGGGCTTGGGCGCAAAGGTAACCTTGGCACCGAACTCCTCAGCGACGCGGTGGAGCAGGAAGCGCGACATCCAGAGCTGGTCACCGAGGGAGATGTCGGGGCAGGGACCGACTTGGTACTCCCACTGGGCGGGCATGACCTCGGCGTTGGTGCCGGAGATGGCAATCTCGGCGTACATGCAAGCCTTGTAGTGAGCCTCGACAATGTCACGGCAGAAGACCTTGCCAGTACCGACACCGCAGTAGTAGGGGCCCTGGGGGGCGGGGAAGCCGTTCTTGGGCCATCCGTAGGGCCAGCCAAACTCGTCGAGAAGGGTGTACTCCTGCTCCAGACCGAACCAGAAGCCGTGCTCCTTGTGCTTCTCGAAGATGATGGCGGCGTCGTGGCGGAAGTTGTAGGCGTTGGGCGAGCCATCCGACATGTACGTCTCGCACATGACCAGGACGTTGTCGCCCAGACGGAAGGGGTCGGGGTAGTATGCAACGGGGCGGAGGTAGACGTCCGAGTTGTCGCCGGGCGCCTGGCCCGTCGACGAACCGTCAAAGTTCCATTCTGGGAGGTCCTTCAGGCTCTCGACCTTCGACTTGAGCGTCTGCGTGCATGTCAGTATGAGCCTCGGGTAATCGGCATGAAGTCGGGTGGGATAAGGGAACGACGTCACTGCGGGCTGTGGCCGGTGGTGGGGTGCGATAAGAAGGAACGCCAAAACTTCCGGCAGAAGGAGCGATTGGCGCCATGTGCGTCACATGCAGACCACCACGCTCGCGACTCCAGTCGTCGAAAGGCTTCTCCAGATTGTGTATCGCACGGCGCGTCGCAGCCAGTTGCTGCTCTCGGCTAGAAACCTCGAACCGCAGACTAGACCGATCCGCAGCCGTAGCGTGGTGCAAATGCCGCGGTATATCGCAGAGATCGTGGAGATCGGGTTGAAGGATCGGAAAGCTGGAAAATGCTCACCTTTGACTTGGAGCGGATTCCGTTGGAACCGTCTATCCAGACGTACTCGGCCATGACGGCGCCTTTTTGGGGCAGGTCGAGGTACTTCTTGAGCTGCAATGCGCGTTAGCATGTGTTTGAATGTAGCACGCGAGCAGTAGACTTACGTTGGCCGCATTGGAAACAATCGTTGAGTTCGCCTAGGATATGGTCAGCAAGAGTCGCGTGTAGGAGCAGTCGGTGACACGTACCATGACTGTGGTTGTGTATGTGTGGTGGTGAGGGAATAGCAAGTAACTCTTGACTGCGACAAGACAAGGCAGTGGAGGGGTTATAAGAGGGGTCTCTGTGTGAAGTGGGGAGTTATGATGGGCAAGTAGATAAGGATAGCGGGCCTGGGGGTCTGTTATAAGGTAAGAATGCTGGATTGCTTTGACTGTCTCGGCCTGTGGCGGGGCTAGCCGTGCTCAGATACTACTTAGGCTGGCCGTAGCCAAGAGGCGTCGCCGAACTGTTTCCGTGGGATGAAGAAGCAATCAATGTCTCTAAACGCGCAACTTTACGCCGCATCCCAGCATGCCTTGCCCACTCTGCAATCTCTAGGCTTCCGCTAGCCACGGTTGTACCGTCTCTCTGGTGATATTGTGCCCAATCTCGCGTCGCCGGTTTCCAAGGCTTACCATAGGCCCACGCGGTCTTTGTCGCGCATCGTGATGTTGGCTGACGGGCGAACGCACAGACGCACAGCCTCACCAGCTTCCGAGTTTGAGCGATTTGACGCTGGGTAGCGTCGCTGTAAGGGCAGCTAATTTTATCCAGGTACTGCCGAATTGGTCATGCCCTTCGGTCTTGGCCCGTACCAACGACAGTTACGACACACCGCTCCACACGACTATTGCTTTGCGATGGCCGTTCGTATGCATCGCCAACCTGTGCCCAACACGAGCTGCGTAACCCTGAATACCCAGACCCTGTGCGTCCACGTCTCGCGACACCTGCATGCCCAGCTCGCTGTAGTGCATAACCGTCGCGCTGGGCAGGGCGCGCCGTTGCCCGGGGTTGACATCGGGGGGCGATAAGGCCGCTTCGGGCCAATGGCTGCAGTTGCAGTTAGTCCTGCCTCGTCATGGCAGCATCACGCAAACCGCTCAACGTCGTTTCTTGTAGTCAGCATCCGAGACTCTAATAGCCTTCCGACCGATGTGTCCGTTTTATTGTCTGGGACCAGAGGACGTGCATTATTCTAGAAGAGCGCTGGAAGTCTCTGTCGCTGGTGTCGTCTCGACTTCGATGGTACGGCTGGAAGATTCCCATCTCAACCCCACAGGTTTCCTGGCCCGCCGGCGACACAGCGCGCACGCGGCACATTCGAGTTGCACGAATTGCCGTCATCCAAATGATAATCCCTCTCCAACCCCACGATTGTGATTAATCCAGCGCGTTCGAGACATCCCGACAAAGGTAAAAAAGCCGCACAGCGACGTCGGCTCAACATTATCGTGCGTCGACGTTGGGCTTAGCGGGGTTGCGGGCGAGCCGTCGATCCGCTAGCACTGCATGCCCCCTGGCACCAGAGATAAGGGACATGGGCGAATTTCCATGTTACGTTAGCCTATCGAGTAACGCCGCCGGCCGTTGCGCCCTGGATGACATGCTGCCCGCCAGCGACACAACAACAGCTTTTCACAATGTCAATATCTCACAAGTAGCACCATCTGCGCAAGCGTCACATCACAGTTCACAAACAGCCTGACGTTTGACGTGAAGATCAGGAACCGTGCGTGTGGCGGTGTCATCTCCGCTTTAGGCAAGGCTGGAGGCCCGCTCGTGTGCTGGAGCGTGGTCGAGAATGCTTGTATTTCCCCAGATGATAGCTTGCGCTGATCCAGGGAGCCTCATCTGCATGGTTTACGCCAGGCAGCCAGTCAGCCAGTGGAGTGGTGGTGCTGAGCATGGACAGTGCTCACACGTGCGGCCTATACCAACCGGAGACGCAACACCACCAGACATTGCGACTCGTTCGCGAGACGATATCTAGCTGCGCTGGGAGATATGGAGGCCAATCTTCAGACGTCACAACGTCGATCCGTTCCCACCAACGCAGCCATCGGCGAACGGTGTCTCTGCCACATGGCGTTGGCCTCTGGGCTGCGTCGCTGCGATACCCGGCGTGCGCACAGAAGCAATGTGTGGCACGATCCCTCTGGTGCGGACCGGTACGATTGATGACCTGCAGCGCGATATGGGTGTGGTGGGGTGGCAGCAACGGGTGTACCTGCAGCAGCACAGGCTACGCTGGACGAAGCGCTCGGAACGATACGGGGGAAGATTTTGGCCATGGCCGACCTCCGGGAAGCTAAGCCTCCGGAAATGGCGCCAGTAGCATGGTGTTGGAAAATCCGGGGTAGATGTTGGCGTCGCTGCCGGATGGGGGTCGATGATGCTATAGGTTATGCGCACTGATCTCGCGTTAGTACAACTCCACCCGCTCACAGTCAATGGCGCAATTAGCTTCTTCGGATCACTGCCTCTGAGCTCCCGAAGATGCTGGAGAAGTGATTGTCGGCGATTCATGGTCCACTGTATCGACATGGGCCAATCATGGTGAATGCCAATGACGCATTGACGAAGTAGCAGTTACGACGCCAAACGTCGGGTTGAACAAGGGATTGCGAGCAGACGGTTCCGCGATATTGTCTCTGTCGCTGCACAATGAAGGAGCCTCACGTAGTGTTTGCGTGTTTGTACACTGGCGATATGGTCTTGTCTGCGAAAGGTCAGTGTTCGTCCAATCACTCCCGTCGGCACCTCCAGGGCTTCGAATTGGTCGCTCAGATAAGACGTACCCATCACACAGCGGTACATGTGTTATATCGAACACGTCTATCATCGGCCCTGCTGCCATTGGGGTCGTGATAGGTTTGTAGGTGAGCCATGTTGTCGGTCTCGGTTCGTCGACGGACACGCCTTGGCATGTACCTATGCCGAGGACATGGGATCGATTAACAGCAGCGAGGTCTGTTCCGACTGTAGATACCGCCTCGCGAGTGGGACAACATGGCGGCCATTCGCTCACATCGAGGTGATGCTGCGCCAGAGGATGAAAGAGAGGACCGAGTAAGAGAAGGAAGACTGCAGTACGTCGTGGTCCACGCGCTACCACTACCTGTTCTTGACCTGAGTGGTGTGTTTCCCAGTGGGCAGTAAAATAGAGATGTCTTACTCCGCTCCTTCTGGCAGCGACAGACGCGAAACGCATGTCGTTCCTTCCGCTTCCATCTCCACGGCGTATTCATGAACGATAGAGCAACAGACTTCGGCGTTCATTCGTGTCCGTACGAAGCCACCTGTCCCAACTACGAACCCGACTGTTTCCATTCAGATATAGGTCGTTGCCTATACTAGCGCAGGCTCGTCGCCGGTCTGGCCCTATCTCAACGGCATCACCGAACAGACTGCGAAAGGTGGAAGCACGAAACATCCTTGAAACGCGACGAAATCGAAAGAGCAGGGAGCGAACACTCGATAAGAGAAGATTCAATCATGTTATGTGGTCATGTCGTGAAGTTGGGGCATGATGAGGGGAGGAAGCTTGGGCTGCAGCCGTGGCCAATGAGCGACTGCGATGAGGTAACAGCAACCACGACGCTCCTGCCCTGCGCGTTTTTTGCATCTGACTTGCGTTTGGAGACTATGTAACAGTATGGTGTGTTGATGAGGTATTCGCAAAACTACACGGCAATCGCAGTGGTGTTTCAAGTCCCATAACGTGCGGATGTTCGCAAATCGACTCGCGCCGCTCAGAAAGGTGAAGTAAAGCGAGAGACTATCGGCCTGGTGGAACAGCAGGATGTATAGCTAGCTAGGCTCATGGAAGTCCAAGTTGCGGTGGAAGACTATGCCAACGAAAGATGGGATGACTTGGTTACGTAGTCGATAGCGAATCCATTGCATCCTAAGCATGCACTCACGAAAGAGTTCCTGTAATCGAGGAACATGTCAGAAGAGGGTGAAGGCGGAAGATCTGCGGTTGCCCGATACGGACATGAAGGCAAGCACGCTTTACCCTCCCACTACGCGCACGAAATGTTTCTGGCAACAGCACTCTCACTCTCCTCTCTCTTGACAACACAGTCACCTCGAATCTGGGCGATGCAGTCACGACAGTGAGTACCGCACGACCTTCACTGAATCAATCACTGACGAACGACTTGATAGAGCCATGGCTGACCGCGACGTTCACGGCGATCACGAGGAGCCTGCCAATGCGCGACACCACGCAGGACGTCACGAGATCTTAAAGCCGTTCATTCCCAGCAACGGTAATCTATACAAGCCCGATGGATGGCCTCTAGAGACCTTCGCGGAAAGAAGAACCCTTGCCGACTATGTCGTTCGAGAATATGCAACCCTTCGCAAGCTCCGACCAAAGACTCGTTCAAGCAGCCTTCTTGCTTCGCACAGGAAAGCACTCACTGGGGTGGCAGCATATCTGGACAAGATTAGGAAGATGGAGGCATCCGAACGACCCGTGAGCACCAAAGCGGAAGAGACAGATCAAGAAAAGGAGATGTCGCCGCCGCCAAACTTTCTAGCTGACTTTGAACTGCCCTCGCGATCACAGAGCGTTATCTCACCGGCAGACGAACTCGAATCTCCACAGATCCAGACTTCAGACGGCATCGCCAAACTCCCCAGCGCCCTCAAACAAGAGTCCCTCCGCTCCGCCAAGTTCTACTGAGAGGGTCTCAAATTCCAAAGATGAGGCCGGTCAGGCAGAGTCAGGCAGTGCGTGCGCAGAACAGGCGAAGAAGCGATTGAGTGGCCGCAGCTTGAAGGAGGTTGCCAAGGGTGTGTTGAAGGGTGTGACGAGAAAGCTTGGAAGTCGCGGTGATGCAAGCAAGTAGACTATCAAGACGTACTGGTGGAAGCCTCGCTTAGAGGCAATCCATCGATGCGAACTAGGAGGGTTGATTCTGTACTTAGCAGCACGTACATACAAGTAGAGCCCATATACCAGACAGACCTCGTCTACTTGCTGCGTATACGCTGTCAATTGTTTGGAAAAGGGGGAGGACGTCCAACAACGTAGACGCCAACTTTGAATGTAGCCCAGGCAACGGACTCAGGAAGCGGCGTAGTTCTGCTAATTAAATGGGGAAAGTAGATGCAAGACTTGTGGTAGCTCTAAATCCGCCGCTGACGCAGAGTGTGATGGAGACGCTAGTCGCGGCTGCCCTAAAAGGTATTTTTGTAGATGTGACTACATCCTCACGATCTGCACTCTCAGAACGGCGACGCCTTCCATGCTAGCCCAGCCTATACAAACTGCAGTA
This sequence comes from Alternaria triticimaculans, assembly GCF_023758025.1. Lineage (NCBI taxonomy): Eukaryota > Fungi > Ascomycota > Dothideomycetes > Pleosporales > Pleosporaceae > Alternaria > Alternaria triticimaculans. The sequence continues at coordinate 92,551 of NW_026055968.1, forward strand.
TGCCGTACAAAGTACGGCGTCGAGAACCATAATTGTCCAGCTCCAGCCCAGCCCCTGAGATTAGCGAAAGGATGCGCTGACTCGTCGCGAACCACGTCGGCGGGACGCGTGACCCTGGGTCGGCAATACAGCCCTGGAGGTGTCTGTCGCAGACGTGTCTTGTGTGACGGTCTCGCGCCGAAAACACGGCGACTTTGTTTCGCAGCACGATAATATCCGTCCCGGGGATGCAGGGTGGCTGTTGGGAAAAAAAGAAAAGCTGCAGGTACGGCGAGCGTGGTGCGCGGAACGAAGACGTGGTCCTGGTCCCATGGTGCGACGACTCCACCTTGAGTGGCCACACTTTGGTAGACACCTACTAGACATGTACTGTAATACGTAGAGCGGCTTTACGCCGGCGTGGCACAAAGCCTGTCTTAGACTCTCTCGCTGTGGAGGGCGAGAAGCCACTTCGGACTACGGGCAAAGCAGCTAGGCCAGGGCACATTGCAGGAGACTACCGTCCAGGATCGCCGCTGGGATGTCTCTCACAAGCCGTGACAACCCCGATTCTGGTCTGATACTCTTTGCTCGCCCAATCTCCCATCTGCCGTTTGCCCGTGCTTTGCCCGTTCTTGCTGTTGCTTGAGTGTGTAATTCACGTCAACTTCATGACAATAATATTGTAACGTTTGGTAGCGTGGAGCGCTGTTCTTTTCTTCGTGCATCGGCTGCAGCGCATATTACTCTGCCTAATCGATATCCCCGTTTCCCGACGTGCATGCTCGACCTCCTGCGCCATGCATCGACACGCCCTGTCCGAGACGACTGGCATGGCGGGAATGGCCTCGTCGCGCTCGTCGCGGAGCCACAGCTTCAGCAGCGACAAGACGCCCTCGCTGGCCAGCTCCGTCACCTTCCAGATGCCCACGACGGTGCGGCCTGCGCCCGCCTACATTGCGGCATCTGTCGCCTCGCAGACGGTGACGGACCACCACAATGCCCAGCTGCGCGACCAGGACGCCGACACAGACGAGCTGCAGAACGCCATCTTCTCCGAACAGGCATTGGCGCTCCTCAATGCCTTCCTCGACCACCTGCTCTTCGCTTTCCTCTCTAGTGCGCGCTCGCCCGCCCTGACGGCCATCCGCCCCGCCGTGTCCGACGTGCTCAAGCCGCGACTGGCCCGCGATGCCATTGAGGCGGCCGACGAGGAGCTGCAGGGGCTGCTGGCCGGCGAGGACGACGACGAGCTCTCCACAGCGCATCTTAGGGCTGCCGAGCGGTGGGACGTGGAGAAGGTGTGGAAGCGCACCCGCCTGCGCATCATGGTCTACACCCGCCTGGGCGAGCTCGAAGACGAGGACGAGGAGCGATACGTCCAGCAGGAGCGCGGCCTCAGCATGGACGACGACGAGGACGACGAGGCTGGGCTGGTCGCCTGGGCCTCTGCCATCTTCCTCACCTCGGTCATCGAGTACGTGGCCGAGCAATTACTACTCGTTGCGGGCTCGGCGGCCTTTTCGCGCATGGCCGCGCGGATGAAGAAGCTGGCCCAGCAGAACGACGACCAGTCGCAGCAGCTCATCGAGCGTCTGATCATCGAAGAGCCCGACGTGGAGAAGATTGCCCTCAACTCGGCGCTCGGCAGGCTCTGGCGGACGTGGAGGAAACGCGTGCGCTCCCCCATCACGCCCATGTCCCCGCGAGGTGTCCAGCAAGCCCCGAGCTACTCGAGCCTGCACCACCGCAAAGCCAGTCGCGAGACCATCAACACCCTACACAGCGAGCATGAGCCCCTGCCCGAACACCCCCCGACCGAGACCGACATCGCCGCCAACATACCCCTCCCCATCGGCGACAACGACGTCAACGAGATCGAGGTGCCTGGCCTGGCGCCCACATACGAAGACGGGGCGGAGGGCTCAGGCATGCAGACTCCTGTCCAGCGTCCTCAGCGGCCGTCCAGTGTCCTCCTGCTGTCTTCACTGGTGGAATCCTCCATCAAGAGCAACAGGCCCCGTCCCTTGTCAATGCCTCTGCGCCAGGCACCACAGTTCACCATGCCCGCACAAGCTGAGGAAGAGGACACCCCCCTAGAAGCAACAGAGGAGACTGCACAGGATACTGAGGATCAACAAGACGAGTCGTCCGAGGAAGATGCCTCCATGGTGGCATTCGCAGCGGCCACTGGCATGGGCTTCCGAAGGAGCGCAGTTGGGCCGTCGCAAGAACCAGAGCGTCAACCCGAGAAGGTTGAGGAGACTGAGAAGGCTGAGCAGGCGGAAGAGACGCACGAGGCGACCGCTGAAAGCCCACCCCAGGTTATGCGGTCCAAGAGGATGTCAATCGAACGACCCGGCCCACCAGGACTGGTCCGCACATTCTCAACCCGCAGCTCGAGCCTCAAATCGCCTGTAGGAACACCCTTGGCAACACCGAAAGCCCCTGTCTTCTCTGAAGCGCGATCCTATCTCGACGACGAGCCATCAGACGACGAGCCAGAGCAGCATCGTGCCATTGGCGTCGCGCGAACGTCGGACAGCGTTATACGGTCAGCGTCAAACTCCCCCAGCGATTCGCCCCATGAGCGGAGGAGGCCGGGCAGTGGGGGCTACGTTGAGGTGCCACCTCGAGACTTCACGCCGACGTCGCTCACGTACAGCAATACCCCCTCGCCTGATAGCAAGCCCAACGTGCCAGACCGTTCCGTGGCACGTAAAGAAGTCAACCGAAGGTCCTTCACTGGCGCCGAGTTAGTTCCAGGCCCCGCCGCGTACGAAGGTCCCACCAGCGCACCGAGGAGACAGGATCTAGCTCGCTCAGCCTCGCGTGGTTCGTCACTACCAGCGCTGCAGGAAGTGGAGAGCAACACTCCACAGCACAAAAGGAAGACGCCGTCGATTCACACGAGCCGGAGCGTGCGTACCTCGGACAGTCCCAGGCGTAGCCCGACTTCTGCGACCGATACATCCGAGCGACGAGCGACGAACCGCCTATCTACAGACGACTCGGCTCGTTCTCCGCATGTGGCCGATAAATCCTCTTCGGACAACTCTTCGCTGAAGCGCGGTACATCGACCTCGTCCTCTCTTCGGAAGCAGGGCGCTTATCCCGTCGTCTCAAGCGGACGGGAGTCTATTGGAAGCCACCGCTCCCGTGGACTGAGTGGTCGCATGTCTGAAGAAGACCGCGCCCGCGAATTCGACTCTTTGGTCAAAGGACAGGATACGGTAAAGTTTACATTAACCCCCGAAAGCGTGCGAACTGCCGATGTAAGTCGTGCTTGCTTCCCTGGATCACATGTGCTAATGATCTATAGAAGGAATCCCCCGTTGTCAAGAAGGCGGAACTACGCAGGCCCTCCGCATCTTCCGTAACTGTTTATCCCCGCGTCAATGCCGAAGACAAGTCGTTTGGCACTGCGAATCTGCCCAACACCACAGCACCGAGAGCCAAGGGACCTACCGCTGCCAATCACAAGCCTTCACCCAGCAGAAAGGTGATTACCAGGCCGCTCGCAAGAGATCCGAAGATCGAGTCTGAGTCCATGCGTGACTTTGCTGACTTTATTCGGTCGACTGGTCCTTCTCCTGGACAAGAGAAGCCCGTGCAGCCTTTTGTCAACATCAGTGGGAATGGCCAGAAGTCAGGCAACCAGTCGACTTCGTCTCTCGGACGTAAAATGTCCATGTCGAAGCAATCCAGCAGCGCCAACGGCTCAGCCACGCGAGCCCGCCCAAACATGGAGCCGCGCAGTCCCGCAGGTCTAAGCACCGGCAACGGCGACCTCATCGACTTCATCCGCCAAGGCCCACCCGACGCAAACCACGGCCAACCAAGAATCCCGCGAAACGTAGCGCCCTTCCGCACAACCGTTGATTCCGACCAATTCGAGACCATGCTCGGTGGCCACGGCAACGTCGAATCAGCATACGGCTCTGCATCCTCAACCCTGGAATCAAAGGACAGCACGCAAACGATCAACTCCCGCACCGGCCTAATCCCTTCCCCCAGCGTCGTCCAGCCCGCTTACTCCAACCAACCCCAACAACTCACCGGCAGCATGTCCGGCCCCGATGAACCGCACATCACGCGCACGCGTCGCCGCGTCAAGGACCCCTACGCCATCGATTTGTCTGACGAAGACGAAGACGATGAGGATGAAGATGAGGACCAGTTGACGGCTCTTCCTACGCCGACTAACCAACATCCGCCCCAGGTGCAGGTGCAAAGACACCAAGCACCGGAGACTAAGCGACCGCAAGCCCCGCGCCAGGAGAGTCTGATGGATTTCTTAAATGGGATGGACCCCCCGAGTACTAGTAAACCACAGCCTTTTATGCTGAGTGAAGAGACGATTGCTGCTGCGAGGGCGAGGGCGGCTGCGAGTTCGAATACGAGTCTGGGGTCTGCGACGTCTACTCCGCGGAATAACTACGGCAACGGTAACAATCAAAATAACAGCACTCCCGCCTTTGGTTCCATCTCCTCATCCAACTCCTACTCCGGCTCGGGTGCCAACAACAAATCCAGACTCCAAGCTCGCGCCCCTGCTGTCGCTGATAACGTACGTGCTGGTGGTGGCGGGGGATCAAGAACGGCAACGAGTGACCTCGCCGACTTTTTGAAAAATAGCGGACCCCCGGAGATGCCGGAGCCTCGGCAGCAGGGAAGGAAGGATGAGGGCAGGGAGGAGAAGAAGAGTAAGAGGTTTTGGAGGAGGGGGAAGACTTATGGGGATTTGCCTTAGGTTTGAGAGAGAGGGATTGGGGAGGGGGAGGGATGGGATGGGGTGAGGGATGGAAGGTGGAGGGGTTTTGTGACTTTTTATTTCTTGGATACCCGGGTTTTGGATGGTGTTGGTTCTTGGATTGGGAGTGGAGGGTGTTGAATGTAGATGTGTGTATTTGTTGGCCTGGCCCGCTCATATTGACTTGTAATGAATCATGGTTTTTATTTATGGAATGATATTGTTTCTTTCTCTCGTTACCAAAGTTCACGTAAAGGAAGATGGGTGGTGAGATTTATGAGTATTGTATCATTCAACGATGATTCGACGAGACGAGACGAGACTCAGCTCCAAAACGGACTCATACTATCCCCCTGGCTGGAGGTGCGTTGTTGGCCTGATGCCGATGCCGACGCCGCCGTCGTCCCAGCCGTTTTTGGCACACTTATCTTGTTAGCCACTCCTTTTTCCACAAAAGACAAAGTGTGAGGTAAAGGGAAGAATGACATACACAACCTCTCTCAATCTCGCATCCGTAGCCGCCGTACCTGGTGTCCGCGAGTATAAATCTACGACGTAGCCTACGATCTGAATCTCTTTTCGGACGTAAGGACTCGCTCTGAGGGCTTGGATATCCGTTCTGATAGTGGTCTCCGGAGCCGCTGTGAGATGTGTACAACCTAAGCAATCATTCATGCATTAGTCCGCATCTTCCACCGCTTCTCTCATCTGGTTGGAGATAAGAGGTAGACGTACCAGCATGTCCCATCACAATCACCAACCCCAACGGCGCAGATTGATCAGCCCAGTAGATGCTGTTTATAACTTCCTGCGTTACGCGGCTGCCGGAAGTGGTGTGGATTGTGGCGTGCGTGGTGTTGAAGTGGTGGGATGGGTGGAGGAGGGCAGATGTACTGGATTCTGTACAGCAGACTAGTATCAATTCAAGGTTAGCAGGCAAATTATGCGTACGTGCGCTTTCGACGGGGAAGGGTTAGGGTTGTATGGCTGGGAGAAGAGAGAACATGGTTAGTTGGTTGTTTACTGACCGATGAATAGACTGCCGGAGGTCGACATGACTGCGGAGTGGTGGAGTAGCAGGTTAGATAACGGTGTGTATATTGTTATAGAGGAGCTGGGTAGAACAAGAAGAAGGAGTACAATGGAAGTTTATGTACGGCGGATGATCTCTTGGTATACAATGAGTATTGTCGAACTCTGAGTGATGATACCGTTGGTGCCTCCTTCTCTTATATGGTATCGGATCATGTTAACCTTGGAACAGTCTGGTGTCTCATGAACCATCCATCCGAAGTCTCCATCACCTATCACCTACCCACAGCGTCCACGTAATCAGCACATATCCACAAAACACCGCCACTCCCTCTCTTACTCCCTTCCAAGGTTTCTCACCATCTACAGCTGACCAAGCACAACATCTTACCTTGCCTCTTCTTTTTCTTTTTCGCCTCCCGCTCGGTGAGTACGATTGAAGTTGATTACACATGCCTTACTTTTACTCTCCCCCAATATCCACATATCGACAAGAGACAGGAAAAGGAAAGGCCAAGATGGCGTGCATACATGCGTACACGCATGCGCGTTCTAGACGTCCTGCACGTTGGCGCCAATGTAGGTATGTACAGATCGGAGATATGTATAGTGAACTAGTATGCTTAGTTCCTTCCCGAAGCAAGCGGCTTGTCTACGCGAGAAAACCGGTGGCCGATGCCGTACTCACAAGCATCCTCAGCGCGACTCGATGAGTAGATGGATGCATGGACGGACGGATGTATCAACGCCAGAACTCTCTGCTATGTTTAGCAAGCAACTCAAATCCTCACCACCCTCACCCAGTAACGCATTCTTAATAACGCCATACCACCTTTCACTCTCCTCTCAACAACTCCATCCCAAGTCCTCTCGGCCCCGAACTCGGATATCGCATCGCAAAATGCACCCGCCCGTCTCTCAAATCAACCTGTATGGCGCCACCAACTTCCACACATATACCCAATCCCGCCTAGTCAGGTACATATGTATTTGTGTAAACTCGCATTCAATTACAAAGCCATCCATGATTTTCATCTTCCTGCATGGCGTCATACCACCCCTCTGCGCCATGATGACGCTTTCCCCGAACAGGAAAGGCACGATGTATGCAAGCCACGGAAATGGGTTAGTGGGGTAAGCTGACGGGGTGCTGAATAAGACGGTGATGCTGTGACGTCTACGTGGTTGATGTAGTTGTTCGGGTATGTGGGAAGTGGCTCGGACGAGGTGTGTAGTGTAGATGCATATGCTGGAGTGGGGGTTTCGTGGGTGGTCTGAGTATGCGGTTTGAGTGTGTGTTGCTGGCCGTGGTTTGTCAAGTCTCGGCATTAATGCAATATCACCTAGGTACAGATAGGCGAGATATCTGCATTCGAATCCACACAGCGGCACAGCAGCTACTCGCATCGGCACGGCCATAACATCCCCATCTTCAGCACGTTAACAAAGAACAACAACATTCCCGTAGATACGTCGCTTTGGGTGCATTAGCGGGGCAAATGAATGCAAGGCAAGCAGCAAGGGTCCATCCATTAGCGATGCTCTGCCCCACTTCCGTGGCTGTGGCTTGCAGTATGCAGCTGATCGAACGGATCTCCAACGCTAATTCACGCATGCATACGGCGGGATTGTGATCTTGATGGTGTTGTGGTTGATGACTTTGCAGTGACAAATATGATGGAACATGAGCATGGGGAGGGGGCAAAAAGGAATGGGAGGTTGGTCATTGATTGTGGTATTGATTGTGGTGTTTGTAATTACTGTTTAAGGCTATGGGGGATGTGATGGATGGTAGTGTTGTCTCTGATTTCTTGTTCAAGTGTTTACTTCGCTATCCAGCGATGTTGGAGGTAAATGCTGTCCTTGTATCTTCGCTGCGGGGTCTTGCGAAGGTTATGCAGTTTCTTGTCGGGCGGATGAAGGCTTCGGTTGCTGATTACAACGACGCCTGTCTGCGACCCGATGGATACAAACTTGAGCCCGGCGCATACAGTGTCCTTCGTCATCTCGATCCGCCAAACGAAAAAATTCTCGACAACCTTCAAGGCAGCGCTTTATACTGCGGCGGCAATGATCGCTCGCTCCCGTCCGCTGATAGGACTCGAAGCGGTATCGCGATAGTCGTAGAATTTACCTCCGACTTGGGCTGATACGGTGGCGGCGCTTCTCCGTGCTCGTCCAGTCCCTCAGTTGGGCGAAGGAGCACAGAGTCAGTGGCCCTGCATCGTCCGTGTAGGAACCTCCTTGTACCAGGCCAGGCTTCCACGCCTCCCGCTGGTGCTTGTTGCCCGTTCTGACGCCGGATTGTCAAATGACGGACTTTGCGGCGGCGTATGAGCCATATCGCGACGAGGATGAGTCCCGCGAGCATGCCGAGTAGGAGGTAAAAGTACTTGTAAAAACTGGCATTCTGGCGTTCTTCGGGGTAGAGTTCGGCGTCGTCCTTGTCGTCGCCGCGGCGGAAGATGCTTGGTTCAGCCGCTGAGGGCGTTTCTGCGAGCAGACTGAGATAAGCCATTGCGTTGGTTGAACTACAGTGAGTGTAGTGTGGGTATTGAGTGGAAATAGCGAAGCATTCGTAAGGTTGACCCAGTGAAACTGTTGCACGAGGGGCGAAGGTAGTGATTAGGGCATGGGCGAGGTAATCGTGAAGAATGGGCTGTTCACGGTTGTATCGCCTGCATTGTCAGCAGGGTTCGCTACTTCTTCAAGTAGCTGGTGAAGTAGGCGCGAAGGAGCCATCTTTGTGTGGCATCTCATATAAGAAGGAATTGAACAGGTCTGCAGCCTTCATCATGATAAGCACATCCAAATCTTATCACCCACCGTCATTGTAGGCTCCAGGTTGTTCGGCGTTATCATGGCACAAGGTGGAGTGTTGAAGTGATGCAGCGGAATCATCGGAATGGCGTGCTGGGGCTTGCAGATGATGGCGCCAAGCAATCGCGTCAGTTGCGCGCTCGCACCCTGTTGTCCAGTCGTCTTCTACTTAGCCCACCATCACCCCGCAACCTCGCATCCACACTCCAACATGGTCAAAGCTATCAGAGGTATGTCACGCCTCCCCTACCAATTCTCGCGATACTGATCTGTCAGGCACGCTCGTCAAGTGCGACGCTTCCATCAAAGCCATGCTGGTGGACATTGACAGCAAGAACAACAACGAATACATCATCGAGGAGCTCGACGAGGAGCACATTTTGGTCAAGGAAACGAGGATCAATGAGCTCAAGGCCCGTTTGAATCAGGTAGGTGTGGTGTTCATATGGTGTGGTCACTACTGACAGTCACAGATGATGAGAGAACGCTTGAAGGAACCAGAGAGTTCGGACTCTGAGTAGACGTCTGGCTTATGGCTCAATGCTATCACGATAAACCTTCTCTCCGCCTCTCTTTTCCGCTCCCAACCGCTCGACCGTCGAGGCGTCGTCCTTACATACCCGCCTTCTGCGCCGCGCTCTCCTGGGAGCCCACCCACTTCGGCCTGTGGTCGACGTACAACTCGGCGTTCATCGACATGTTGTCGAGGATCTTAGTGTCGTCAAGAGTTCCGACCTTGATGATGCGCTTGCCGGCAAAGGTGTCACCTTGGCGCCACATGGTCGAGCCACAGTCGCCGCTACACGAGGTCAGAACAGGACTCGCTATACCGTAACGAATACATACCAGAACATGGAAGTAACATCGTTTCCGCTGTCGCCCTTGACTGTGTGTGCCTTTGGCGTACCCTTGGTGACCTTGAAGCCCTCGTCCGAGTAGACGGCGTTGGTGGAGTAGGCGGATCCTGTGATCTTGCGGCAGTCAAGGCAGTGGCAGAGGATCTGGATACCCCATTAGCAACAGCAAGAGAATTGTTAGGACACCACATACGTTGCCTCCGCTCTCGCCCTGCACCTCGTAACGGACGTTACCGCAAAAGCATCCTCCGGCAGGCATCTTGATAAGTTGGTGGGTGGAAAGTTGGTTGGTGGAGTTGTTTAGGCTGTAAAGGTTGAAAGAGCAAGTGTCGTGCTGGACTGCCTTCACCTCGGGCTTTATACTCGAATCCCTACCCCGCTGTATCGATCGTCAACTTGGACAAGAAGCGCCCTACGCATCCAAGTTCCCCACCACTGGCCTAGCGCCGAGGCCTGATTCGGTTCAAGTCGCGAGGGTCTGCCGCCGACGCATGACGGGTAGAGGGAAGCCGTCCGCTTATGCTGCTTACGGTTGAGGGGCATGTTTGCTGTCATTGGCAGTTCTAGGTCTGGCCATGGTTCTGGTCGGGTTATGATACTTTGCTTGGACGAGGGGCAATTCCAAATCAAACACTCTCACACCCAATGCGGACCGATTGACAATTAGGATATGTTTGCTTGAGCCGACGATGCCGATTATGCCGCACGGCTGTGGCGTGAGACCAGTGCTTACTGAGAACAATGTACCTTGCTTCACTATTTAATCGAGAATGATACACTGCGCATGTGTGTAAGCCACAATGGAACAGCTATGACGTTGCCAGACGGTTTGCGGAGCGGGGTTTTCCCAATGCGGTTACGGCTAGTCGAAGCACGTGAATTCGAGTCAATTTGGCGTTTGCGCGCAGCCCGACCTCTACCTGTGCACTCAGTGAACACCATGCGATGGACGACCTCGCGCTTTGATCAACCCGGGTCGTTGATCGCCTCTACTCCATCTACAACTGCCTCATCGACATGGCCGGCAACGCACCCAATGTCTGGACGCAGATGAACTATGTCCCTCCCCGCGGCCAATGCAACCACAAGCCGTCTCTGCTCGCCGCCAAATGCCCGTGTTTGCGCTTCATGTTGCATCCGCTGAAGGTAGGCCTGGATACCCCACGCCGCCGGTCCATTAGCTAATCAGCATTCCAGTCGTCATCCTCATACGAATGCGACGGATGTGGCCACCACGCCTCCTTCCACACCATGGAGAACAAGACCGAAGACGAGATAAGGAAGCGCTGGGAAGTGGAGGCAAAGGAGCGCAACGAACAACAATCGCAGCAACCGCGGCCCAAGAAACGGGTCAGGGCGATTGAGTACAACAATGAGGAAGGGGTCGAGGACATTTTCAACGAGCTCTTGCTGCAAGAAGCTAGGACCAAGAAGGCTGCACCCAAGAAGAAGACAGGGAGGGCTGCGGGGACCAGGGCAAAGGGAAAGATTAGTGAGATTCTCGAGGACGATGTGGTGGAGTTGGACTGAGTTGGAAGACTGGAGATGGAGATGGAGCTGGCGTTCAGGTTATTGGGCTTAGGCCAGGCGTCGCGTTATGATACCCCGCGCATATATTCGTGCTTTATACATGGAAACATATTCAGTACTTTGGCAGCATGCATTTCTGGAGTTGGGTGGTCGGCCTGCCCTGCTTGGGACGCCAAGGCCAATCAACCGTGAGCGTACCTTGGGCGCAACACCTTTCCTCCTCGCTTCATGGATATGCGCGCAACATGATATCGTAACACCCAACCCTCACTCGACTGCATAATTAATCCACCTAGTGCCTTGCGTACTCTCCACGCCCACATGCATCATGGCCACGCCAACGCCTAAAGACAAAGAAACGCCGTCGCGACACCTCAATGCCTTCTCCTCGCCCGCCCCACGCAGCGTCCCTCCCTCCGGTAATATCAACATGATGTCGTACGACTCGCCCGCGGTGCTTAACATGCTCAACGACGTCGCGAGCTCGGGCATGGGAGGGGTGGGCATGGGCATCACCATGAGCGGGCTGGGCATGTCCAGCTTGGGCATGAGCGCAAGTGCCATGGGACGCGCCGACGAAGCAGAGCGAAGTCGCAGACTGCGCGAGATTATAGACATCATCGGCAAGAAGCCCGGACGCGTCAGCGAGCAGGGACTGCTGGCCCTTTGCAAGAAGATGGACATACCGTGCGAGAAGCACATGGACGAGGCAGGCACCTGGAGTCTCTTGATCGGCGACGAGGCCCTGTGCGACGTCACCTTCAAGAACGACGAGATTGTCAGCGTCAATCTCCAGACCGGGCTGGACGAATCGAGGGCCGATCTCAACTTCGGCGCGACGGGCTCTGAGATTCTCGTGCGCAGCTTGAAGCCTCTGCCCGGCCAGAGCAAGCTGAACGTCACGCTCGAGCGCTTCTCGGAGAGCTTGGAGAAGCTGCTGACGCTCGATAAGCTCGGCTCACCGCAGAACGGCGGGGTCAGTTGCTACAATGCGATTGCGGGGGTCTACACGAGCCTCCGGAAATTGTTTGAGCATGAAAAGAAGACGGAGCTCGCAAACAGGAAGCCTGACGAGCGGTTTAGAACATACAGGGCCGAGCGCGAAGTGCTGTGCAAGAAGAGCGGACGACCCAGGCTCAACGGCGGATCGTGTCTCGGTCTGAGTTTGGAATACTGGATGGATGGACGCTTGCAGCTAGATGGGCCAACTGAGTCTGCCTCGTACCCGGAAGACCATCGCTGGAGTCGCAACAAGATGTATTCACTGACCATCGAATGCGAATCTTCGCCCTCCACGCTCTATACGCCCATACGCATCTCCGACGACTGGATCAGCGACGCTGTTGAGAAGTCAGCCGACGCAGACGCAAATGTCTCCCTAGACAACATGCTGATGAACGCATCTTCGATAGACTGGCTCGACCCAAAGCCGACCTACCTCGAACCCCCCGAGCAGACCGACGATGCCATGAACCTCGACTCCGCAGCTGGACGCCTCCCCAACGTACGCTTCGTCGCCAAGTTCAACCCCCCTCTCGTCGTACCGCTCGCTGTGCACATGCAGCTATACCAGATCGTTGGCATTGAGCCTCGCACCGACGACTTCCGTCCTACCACATTCGCAGGCCTAGCTCTGAGGCCTGGCGAGGTAGATCCAGGCATGTCCAATACAACAGGCGACCGCACCCACGAGATTCGCAGCTCGCGGAAGGTGCTGGTGCTGGAGCAAGACGCATCGGGAAACGACTTGGACAGACGACACGACATGAGTCTCTACATACCCAAGCTAGAATACAGCCGCACGCTAGAAAGCCTGCCCTTCAGCCATCCTAAGCAACTCGTCGAGATGTTGCCCGTGCTAAGACAGTACGCGCATGTCACATCCCTCATACGAGACTGCTTTTACCTCGCACCCGAAAAACCCGTTCCCACCCACAAGCTTGGCCAGCATCCCACACCAACAGCTGCACCGCAGACGTCCGCGCAGGGAGACCTACCTCGTCTCCAACTCGACGTCACTCTAAGCTACAACCCGCCCACACCACGCTTCACCCTGCACGTCCCCCACCCCGAAGCCGTAACATCGTCCCCCGACGTCGCAGACCTCATCTCCAACCTCCTCTCCTCCCCCTCCGCCCCGGTCTCCACACCAATAACATACAACGCGCCCCTCGCCGTCACAATCGACATCCATCCCAACGGCGAGCTAGTTGTTGTCGAGCAAAACATTCATGCCAACCAAGCTTCCTCCAGTGACGAAACACAGTTCCAAGCAGAGCAACTAGACCGGAAACTGAAAATTATATCTCGAGTACTAGACGCAGCGGATGACCTGGGTGTTTGGGCAGAGTGGTTGAGGAAGGAGGCACTGAGGAGTAAGAAGAAGGATTAGGTGGACTTTCTGCGTGGACCGGAGGTCTATCAGAGTGAGGAGGAGATGGCGGATTGGCGGGCTTGGGCGAGAAGCAATGGCTGGGATGGGGAGAGGTGGAATGGAGGGGTGGAGGGTGAGATGGGACGGGACTTTTTGAGGCTGGGTGTTCGGGAGGGATGGAGCTGGAGCACGTCCTACGCGGGACAGATGCGACACTTTTGAGAGGGGGCCTAAGGTATGCGACTTCAGATGCATAGGCTGTCAATGGGAATGGTGTTGTTAGAACATTCTTAGAACTGGAAGGCAGAGATAGCATGGCTGTCGTGCATGAGATGTGTAGGAGCAAAACGTGCTATGCCGAGCCTTTACCCGCGGAACGGATTCCGATGACATAACTTCGCCTCGGCAACTTCGTTTACACCCTACATGCTCCAACGTCCTTGTTTCCAATGCTAGATTGATGACATCTGTGACTAGCTCGACCCCTACTCCGCCATCGTTGTCACCATGCCACCACCCACCTACGACCACTCCACCTCCAACATCCACTCCCTCCTCTCCTCCCTCATCCCCCACAACATCTCCAATACCCTCGACCTCTCCACCCGCTCTGCCAAATCAAACACCCCTTGGTCCCCCGCACCGCCAACCCACACACCCTTGATAGTCTTCTTCCCCCAAACCACCGCAGAAACATCGATCGTGCTCAAAGCATGCAACGAGCGCCGTATAGCCGTGACGCCCTTTTCCGGCGGCACGAGCTTCGGACAGGCGCTGGGGAATGTGAGGGGGGGCGTATGTGTGAGTTTTGAGAAAATGAGGGGGATTGTCAAGGTGAATGAGGATGATATGGATGTTGTTGTGCAGCCGGGGGTGGGGTGGGTGGAGTTGAATGAGGTAAGTTCTGGCTGGATGAAGGGTGTGTGAGATGTATACTGACGAGTATGTCTACCTCTGTAGAGGTTGCGGGAGAAAGGGTTGTTTTTTCCTGTTGATCCCGCGCCGGGGGCGAAGATAGGTGGGATGGTATGTTATCAATCCATGGCAATCCGATGGGTGCCCAGGTGTGTTGCTAACACTGTGACTGAGGTAGATAGCAATGTCCTGCTCCGGAACAAACGCCTACAACTACGGCACCATGGCCGAAAACGTCATCTCACTAACCTGCGTCCTCGCCTCCGGCGCCATCATTAAAACACACCACAGACCCCGGAAAACATCTGCAGGCTACGACCTCACGCATCTCGTTATCGAATCCGAAGGTACACTTGCGCTCGTCACGGAAGCGGTGCTGCGTCTTGCGCCGATACCGCGGAATTTGCATGTTGGGCTAGCTACGTTCAAGACGTTTCAAGAGGGTGTCGATGTTGTTGTTTCGCTGCAGAAACTGGGTCATCGGCTTGAGGCGTTGGAGTTGGCGGATGGGCCGCAGATGCGGTGTGTTAATGTGTCTGGTCTTGCGCCTGCACGTATGTTTGAGGAAGTGCCGACGCTGTTTTTTAAGATTGCGGGGCCGTCGATGTATAGTGTGCAAGACCAGATCGCTGTTATGCAGGAGCTATGTAAAACACACGGCGCATCGCATGTTGAAATCACGAATGAGGAGGAAGCGGTGGGTGTGATCTGGGGAGCGAGGAAGTGTATGGGCACGGCTCTTCTTGCTATGAAGAAGAAGGATACGGATCTTTTCTTACACAGCGACTGCGCAGTTCCTATTTCAAATCTCTCCCGCCTTGTCGCCGGAACTCAGGATCTCATATCCCAAGCATCGATTGCGAATCAAGCGGATTGGTTCTGTGCGAATGTCGGACATATCGGGGATGGTAATGTGCACTCCAGCATCGTCTGCCCACAGGAGCATTACGATGCAGCCATGAGTGTAATCATGGATATCGCGAGGTTGGCGCTGAGCTTAGAGGGTACAGTCACGGGCGAGCATGGTGTGGGGATGAAGTTGAGGGATGCGCTGGAAGAAGAGGTGGGGAGTGAGGGTGTGGAGGTTATGAGGGGGGTCAAGAGGGCATTGGATCCGAGGGGCATTTTGAATCCGGATAAGGTTTTTAGGTTGGAGGGAGAGGAAAGAGAGGGGAGTGGGTCTAAACTCTAGGTTTTTGAGATCGCTGGACGAGGGATGTGTGTTGTTCGAGACGAGATGTCTGTCTATCATGTCAGACCTACCTAGGTATGCAGAACATTTACCACCACCTCTCCTCCTCCCACTCACCCATAAAGAAGAAGCTAACAAGCGTGATTTAGTGGCGTTAAAGTATACGGCTAGTATAGTGACTCGTTACTTGGAGAGCAAAAATCGGAAAGTTCAGTAACTGAGATGTGGAAGGGGTTGCCGAGGCGAAGCCGTCTCGGAACTAGTTCCGCGGGTAACGAGTATCAGCAGAGCAGTCGCGAGGGCGGATATGGCAAACCTCACGACAGCGACAGCAAGATCGAGCAGGCCCTCTACGACGTGTAGGAGCCTGAAGACACCTCGCTGGAATCTACACTTGTGCTAAACTTTCCTAATCGGGTAATTTACTAACATGTAGGTTTGCCGCGCTTTTTTGAGGTTTGTAGAGAGGTTTATCTTCTGTTCACAACGTAACAATATTCTGCCATTACAACTTTGCAGTTTCCTTCGGGTTGCCAGTAGCACCAGCCGTCTTCAGCTCATTCCACAGTCTCAAGCCTTCCTCCAATCGAATGTCTTCTTCGATAGCGACATTCCCATCCTTCTTCAGCGTCCTCAACTGCATTGCATGCTGTGTACCCCAATTCATCTCTTCGCCTTTCAAGAACCTGCTCAACGGCTCGTGAAACGTCTTCAACGCGATCTGCTTCTCCTCTTCGGTCAGGTTGTTTCCGTTACCCCAGAACCATATCGCCATGTCGGAGCCGTGGCTAGCACCGAAGTGCTTGGGCAACTCTTTATCAACACATTGCGCCCGCCATTCGATGCGGTATCTCTGGATGAGATCTCCCGCCCCATGCTTCACCAACGCGTTGACCATTCCGCGACGCAGTGCGTGAATCTGCACGTCAGCGTAGATATGACCGAAAGCCGCTTGCCAGCTCGAGTACTTCGACGGTAATTTGCGACTGGGAAAGTAGTGCGACATCAGCACCTTGCATGCTTCGCGAGGGTAATCAGCTTCAAGGCGGTACAGCATGTTATCGAAGCCCGGTCTAGGTGGCCGCCAAAGACCGTAAACATGATGCTCGTCGCTGCATTCGCCAATGACGAGCTTGACGTTGCGCCGTTTCATGCGCTCGGCAAAGACACCATTCGACAGCTCTTCGAGAAGCCCATGCCTTACAAACTCCCCATCAGTAACAGCGCGGAACTGATGCAGCTTGATCCCGTTACTCGCTTCCACAATCGCCCTCGGACTCAACGAACGCAGTTTCGCCAACTTCTCAGCCGGCGACGCAGCCAAATCAATATCCAACGCCCCCAATAACTCGTCGAACTGGTCCTGCGCCTCTCCCAAACTCTTCGGTTGCATACCCGGCCCATTCGACAGCATCAACGCCCTCTTAACAACCGCCTTCTCATCAGCGCAACCGAGATCGTACGACAGCTGATGGAACACCGAGTGCGAACCCGCCGAGTAACCCCCGACAGTAATATTCGCGGCGTCCCCACCAAAATAGCTAACATTCTCATACGTCCACTGCAAAGCCATGCGCTGATCCCAGAAGCCAAGATTAACGCCAAAATCACCAGCAGGACACGAGTCGATCAGCTCCTGGGATGAAAGGAATCCGAATACGTTTAGGCGGTACGCGGGAGCGACGACGACGCATTGGATGGGGGACTCGCTGAGTAGCGCGCGGAGGTCGAGTCCGTTCGGGCTACCCCATTGCAGGAACCCGCCGTCTAGTGCATGTTAGTGTCGGATCTACCACGTGGTGCCAGAGTTTATGTCCCGTGCCAATGTGCGCCAACCGAAGATCTGCTGCGTATGCTGGCTGCCGTGAAACGGCGATGGCCAAGCACTAAGAGGTTACGAGTGCGAAGGAGGAAAATGATTACTTACGGATCCAGAATAGTACCGGCCAACCTCCCCGAGTCAGCTTTCAATTGGTTGAGGTCGCACGTAGAGTCAGGGACATTACCTTCTGCTGGCGATGGCCCGGCTGGAATCCAGATGTTGGTTTGCAGACAATCTTCGTCCCAGGCGAGCTCGTCAAGGGTTGCAGTGTTGGAGCCTGGCTGAGGGCATATTCCACAGCCGCCTGTATATCGTCCTGGGTTCGGTTTTGTGCCGTAGCGGTAGCATGGTGGTAGGGATCGTGGCTTTTGGAAGCGAAAGGGGCCGACGGGTGGGAGGGCGTACGGGACGCCGCCGAAATAATGACACTGGGCTTGGCCGTCGCTGCTGAGATACGTCAGGCCCTCAGCGAAGCCACGAAACTGAAGATCGCGACGATATGGTTTCGACGGCTTCGACATGTTGATGGAAGGTGATGTAGTGCAGATGAGGTTGCTGATCAACGCATGTACCTCGGCTACTGTAGATGCGAAACGCTCAGCCCCTGACGGTGATCATGATGACCATGGCAGCGGGAATACGTCCGTGAGTACGCAACGGTGCGGAAACGAATTCCCGGTATTGGGTAGCAGGATGGTTTGAAGATCATTAATTCATTATCATTACTATGTGCTTCTGTGTAGAGAAGCGTTTAAGCCCACTCAGTATGGTCGCGCGACGCTATACTCTTGTTGTCGGCTGTCACACTGACATGTGTGGTCTTCATGATCGCTCCCTCGGAGCCTTTTCGCTCATGACTCGCCTCATCTGGCAGTATGCCGAGCTCACTGTCGTCGTCCGTCTCGTGCTTTGGCCTTGACGACTTCCCGCTGACCTGAGGCCCTGACACCTGGAGCGCATAGCTTTGTCTTGATCCCTTGCCTGATCCTCCTGTGAGACTGGTTGGAAGCACTTTGCGGAGACCGTTCTCGAATGTTTTGCGTAGCGGCGGCAGCGAGGCTGTGAAAGCGCCAACGAAAACTTCAGCGATGGCGAAAACGCTTAGGTTGACGGACGAGTAGGTTGGATCTGGCGATTCGTTCAAAGACTTCATCTCGTAGAGTTTCAGTGCGGATATAGTGGTTGTGCTTGGAAGTGTTAGTGACGAAATCGGGGTGTCAAGAGGGCTACCTACATGAGACCGCAGAGGAACACTGCGCGGACGCCCCAGATGGTTCGCTTGGGAAGTTGCACCCTCGCAATGTAGATGAGCGGGGCCATGGTGTAGAGCAGATCAGTCGCTATGTTGACTGCAGCACCCGAGTATCCGGAGATGACACGCGGCTTCGCGTCCCAGCAAGACCCAGGTTTCATTCCGGAGACGTCCCAATGCTTGGTGTATGGCGTGCACTCGCCGAACAGAATGACGGTAGGGAAGACGACGTTGACGCCGATATGGATCACAACGGAAAGCCATATGATAATCCGGAAGGTTCGCGAAAAGTCCAGCATGAAGATGTAGGCGCAGACACTCAGCTTGATCAAAGCCATACCGTATAGGTTAAGCAGCTGACCCAGCCAGAGCATGTAGAGGTACGTCTCCATGTTTTGAGGTGTCAATATCGGGTCCCAGACGTGCCTGCCGCCTCCAACTTCAGCCATCTTGTAACAGCATGCTGCGCCTGCGACAGCTATAACCTGAAGCTGATTAGCAAATGCTTGGAACTCTTATTTGATCGCCACTTACTTGTCCCGTCCATAGCAGATGGTCGGTTAGTAGGAAGTAATTCCTGTTCTTCCAGTTTATGCCCAAGCGGAGTAGAACGAATATCGAGCTGAAGATGATCAAGGTGATGATGGGTATCTTGAGCGCATTGGAGCGGTCGTCCAAAGGAAGTCCCTCCGGTGTTGTGGGTACACCCATTGCGAATGGGAGAATGTAGAGAGGATGAGACACGGAAAGATAAAGATGCCCAATGAAATTGGCTGACCGGAGACCTCTCCTCGAAATGAGCTTCTGCTGATCACCTGGAATGCTATGCAGGCTGATGCAGCAACGGGCCGGGTGGACGTGCTGTTATAATTGCTCTGTTAACGTTCTGCAGATAGCCAGACATAAACGGCGGAGTGGCCGACCGATGTCAAACTCAGCCAATCCCGTAAGACGCAACGAAGCATGCAGGAGGCGGTTAAACCCTATTCCTACGACTGTGCGCCGAGGACTAGCGCACATCACCGTGGCAGGTCGTTAGTCAGGATGCGTTCATGCTCGGACATCGTGGTCCAGATCTCCACTGATCAGCTTGAAGGAGGCAGCCGAGCCGCAAGGCTCTGCAGATCAAACATATCTTCTCCTCCTCTCGCGCAAGCCCTGAAAGAGCCAGAAGCGCACGGTCGGGAGACCTTCCACAGCCACTCCCAATTTGTCTTCTGGAAACAAACCCAACCAAACTCTTGCATGCTGCTAACCCACAGCCCCGAGATTAGGTTCATCGTGAGTTGTGAGCGGAGCCAGCAAGCACGACATCTGTCACTCGGTTAGCCGTCGTGGCATGGGCTAAGAGGTTATGATGCGCGCCGTTGCACGAAGGTTTAGCTCAGGCGGGCGCAGATGCCAGGCCATCAGGCTCGAAACGGCCTTGTCAAGTAGTCCGGCCGAGCCACGGAAGCGGAGTGAATAGACAGCGAGGGTATCGAGTGTCCATCATTCCGAGCGCATCAGATACCCCTTGCACTCTTCAATGTGAGCAGCCGACGCGAAGTCTCTGTGACGATGTCATACTCAGTGAACGGGCCGAACGGGTGCGATAGCACCGGCTTGTTGCTCGCTCTTCGCTACCGCAATAATTCTAGTACAACGTGGGTGCCCGCAGCAGGAAAGATTGACAAGCGACGGTTGCTGAGCTCGTGAAGTTAGTGATGCCGCCAGGTTTCTGTCTTTGTGTAGCTAGTGTCAGATAGGAGCGCGCCATACCCGATTGAGCCTTCTCCGGCCGCCACCGATAATCTAGACGACTGCAAAACCTAAACACTCGTACGCCAAAGCATAACAATCGACCTAATGACGACCCGCAGCAGCGCGACAGCAGGACGAGCACGATGGAGATTTTCACCAGTACGGCTCTTGCAACATGACAGCCGTGGCCCCTGCATTCCCGCGGTTGTACCAGGGGCCGCCGCTTCGCCATCACCACACCGTCGGTCTCGCCCTTTGAACTATCGACTACTATGTGGTTCGCAGGACAAAGCGCTGCACCATCCAGGGTAAAATCTCCTCATCAGCTCGCGTGGCGCACGTCATACGACGATGCACGTGGTTGTTACGGCGGGAGCTGATAGTCGACGCCACGTTAGCTGTACTTGCCAGATATCGATGACTGCAGCTCTAGGCTTGTCGATAGCCGTGCAGATTGACAGGATCATTAGGCTTACCGTTTCTAGTCGACTACGGTTATACTTTTCAGCAAGGTTTGCGGATCTCTACGTTGTTCCCGTGCAGAATCGATCCAAGAACCCGGGCAACATGCTACATTGAGCACTGCAGAGTCTGGTACCTTTGAGCGCCAGTTACTCCACGAGAAAAAGTCGTTACGCAACGCCCAGCGGGTAGTATAGAACTGCCATGGCATGCCGAAGCTCGTTTATTCGCAAGCGAAACACTTCAGTAGCTTCGCGTACTCAGGGGTGGCCCGTCCGTCAGCTACCTGACAAACGGATCAGTCCTGGTATAAACCTTCGACGATCCGTAATCTTAGCTCTTGACGCACCACTCACCCTTGCGCCATTCGTCTGGTGCTCATACACTCCTTCTGTTGATAATTTCTAATATGGCTCTTCTTCTTGGGGGCATTTTCTACCTCGCTTCTTTCGTGCCGCGCGTGTTGGACCCGTCCTCTCCGGGTAGCAGCAGCGGCGAGCCAGATGTTGGAGGGCAATCGTTCGACTACATCATTGTTGGTGGCGGGTTGACAGGCCTGACAGTTGCCAACCGCCTCAGCGAAGATTCAAGCCGTGAGTAACCACATTCGGCGTTGACATATGGACCTAACATCCACAGGTACTGTTCTCGTGATCGAAAATGGGTATGTCGTCGACGATGTGACCACTCAAGTACCTAGCTTTGCCAACAGTGTTAACGCAAATCTCATGTACGACATCACGTCTGCATATGACACAAACACAGGCGGTACTCATCCTGTCTGGGTGGGTAACGTTGTTGGTGGTGGATCTGTAGTCAACGGCATGGCCTTTGACCGAGCATCTGCCGCCGACTACAATGCGTGGGAGCAACTTGGTAACGCCGGCTGGAACTTCAACAGCCTCTTATACTACTTCAAAAAGTCGACCACATTCACGCCACCCACCTCGAACAACGTGAAGAGCTTTGGCACTACGTATGATGCATCCTACTACGGCACCAACGGGCCGATACAAGCATCGTTCCCAAACTTCGAGTACGAAGACACAAAGACCATCTGGGCAGCATACAAGCAATCAGGCGTGCCTTTGCCCAGAGAGCATGCTTCAGGGAGGGCAGTGGGTGCTTTCTGGATACCTACAGCTCTGCGACCCAAGACCCAGACACGATCGCATGCGAAGAACGAGTACTACGACCCTGTCAAGACCCGCAGCAACCTTGTACTCGTCACCGGAAAGACTGTCAACGAGGTCCTCTTCGACAAGGGCGTTTTCACTGGCTACACAGCCAATGGTGTCCAGTTCAAATCGCGAACGGATGGCTCGGTCAAGCAAGTCTATGCGAAGCGCGAGGTCATCATGGCTGCGGGGTCAATATTCACACCACAGATCCTTCAGCTCAGCGGTATTGGGCCGAGCGATGTCCTTAAAGCTGCAGGCATCAACGTGAAGAAGAACATGCCCGCTGTCGGCGCCAACATGCAAGACCACCCCAATGCCAACATGGTTTTCGACCTCAAGAATCTCGCTTTCCCTAACATTTATAGCGGCGCAGACCCCACTTACAACGCCACAGTGTGGTCCGAGTACGACACCAGCAGGAGCGGTCCCCTCACGCAAGCCCATGGCAGCAGCCTAGCCTTCCTCAGTCTGCAGACAGTTTGCGATAACTGGAACCAGATTGTGCAGACTGTCAAGTCACAGAACGTCCGTAGCTACCTTCCGTCGGTATACGACGACTCTTCTCTGCTACGCGGCTTCACAAAGCAACGCGACATCATCGCTGGTCTCCACAGTAGCGCCGACGCCGCCGTTGGCGAGTTCCCCATGGTACCATTCGGTCTCGCTATCAGCTCGCTGCAACGCCCGCTCTCTCGCGGCACTGTCACCATCAACCCAAGCAACAAATACGGCAACCCCGTTGTCCAGTTCAACGCCCTTCAAAATCCAGTCGATCGCCAGATCATCGCCGGAATGGTCAGATGGACGCGCAAACACTGGGCCAACCCTGAGCTTAAGAAGTTCTCTCCCGTCGAGCTCACGCCTGGCACCCAAGCGCAGACGGACGATGAGATCATCAATGACCTTGTTCAGCAAAAGGCTCTCCAGGCTTCTTTCGCACATATGTCTGGTAGCTGCGCAATGATGCCGGAGTCTCTTGGTGGGTGCGTTGGTAGCGATCTCACTGTGCATGGTGTGAAGGGCCTGAGCATCGTAGACGCGAGTATCATCCCGTTGATCCCCGCGACACACTTGCAAGCGACTATGTACGCTGTCGCAGAGAAGGGAGCTGATATGATTAAAGCCCGTAACGCTTTCGATATTCTCAATCCTTTTGGTCTTCCTACTTTCAGAAGTTTCTTTCGTTGGTAGGAGTAGACTGTAGTGTAGAACGAAATCACATACTTTCCTTGATGCCATCAAACTTCATATGAGATTACTGCGCCCGTGATGCTACATGATCACCTTCCTCGTCTACGTCACTTGTCGTTGTTCTAGTCCGCTGCATCTGATCGTCAACACAACTGAACTAGCTATGAACTGATAGTTCCCTCCAGAAGCGCATGCGCCAGATATGCTCTAGTGCTTCGTGTGCACGGTCACCCCCGCACGTTCGTTCGCTGCAATCAGGCTAAACACGGGAAGGGTGATCAGGCACGAAGCGGTAGATCTTGAACCGCATGCTTGGGAACAGTGAAATGACATGCATAACCCAACAAGAATAGCTGCGAGAACAATCACAACTATACGTACGCACTCAAAGGTGCCGAAATCTTATGACCACGTCTGCTGTACCAACCTGACAATCAGAAGTCCCTTTCGCATTCAACCCCATTTAGCCGTCGCACTACCTAGCCCGCAAAGCCCGTAGCGACTTTCGGCACAGCGTAGCCCTTCCAGACCTCGAAGTTCGCGCTCTTAGCTCTGCTTAGGTCAAATACCGCTTGCCCCTGCGCCGTATGCTTCGATACACTAGAAGCGGGATTCGTCTTTTGGGCCGGCGCTGTCGGATTGAATGCGAACCCGAGACTTGGCGCTGTATCTGTAGGCTTGAAAGTCGTGCCGTCGGTCTGAATGCACTTGGAGCAGAGGAATGTGTAGGTCCAGTGCGTGCTGTTGACGTATGTGCCGTTTGATATTGCGGTCTGCGTGAAAGTGCCGGTTGCGATGGCTGGAGAGGCGTATTGACTGCTGGCTGTTAGCATCACTTTGCCGTTGTAGTTGATCATCTTGGGCGTACGCAGTCTTCCTAAAGCTGCCCACTACAGTTTGAGCGTTTGGCCAAGCGACGATCAAGAGCTTGTTGAGCATTCCACCTCCGAGAGAAACACCGCTCCACCCCGTGCCTTTGCCCCCGATCGTCGCAATGAAGTCAGTGTTTCCGGTGGCGTTGGCTGGAAGTGCAAGACCGAAGAACATGCCACTACTGTGCTGGAGGGTGTTGAATGTAATGCCTGATTTGGTATCGGTGTACGGGGATGGTGTTTGTGCAGCCGCAAGTGTTGCGAGAACGCCGATGACGAAACTAGAGCACTTCATCTTCTCGATAAGGAAGGTTTGAGAACAGTGTGTTTCTGAGGGTTGGCGCCAGTCGAAGGCTTTCGCACATGTCTTTAATGACCTTTTTCCTGTAAGTCTGCTCCTTCAAGAACTATAGATACCAATATCATCTCCGCTCCGGATATAGTGCAGCTTTGCAGGAATCTAAAACACATGGAGTCAATGTCTATCCCGCGTTTGAAGCATATCCACTGAGTGCTGGGCTCGTCGCGATACATCCGACTGGGTTCTGGATAGATGATATGCGGTGGTACGTGGTAAAGGATTGGTGGAGAACTGACAGATCCCAAGTCTGCGAAATGAGGGAGATGCGAATTGTTGAGGACGATGAGTGCAGCATATATAGGCTGTTGAGTGTCGGATACGTGTGCTGCGATTCGCCTGGTTTTGGAGATTACCGAGCGATCTGGACATGGCTGTAGTATCGGCATGCATCAAACCAGTAGAGATGCATCTCAACCAGCGAAGAACACTACCGTGAACATCAACTCTTCGAGGAGATGCCCGACCTGAGGTCTTGCTATTGTGATCGAGTGTTCGTGCCGTCACGTCACCTTTGCTTCCTCGACTCATCAGAACGGGCTGGAATAGACGCAGTAGTAGCAGCTTCCTCGACTTATGCGCGCGTAAGCGATTGACAACATAATCATCGATTATCGCAAGCTCTTCGTAGGCATCATTGCGATTCAGTCGCGCAAGAGCGATCACGAGGATGTCGAATGGAAAAAACAACGGGACTGACCTTGTCAATCATCACCCAAGCAGCTCGGCGTCTGACCTCACGGAGTGCGGGTAGACCATTCGATTTGGTATATCGCTTTCATCGATGGATTAAGATGAATATATAAGCCAGTGGGTATCATCGAAAAGGTGTCCAAGTCTGGTATAGCCCTCTACCAGTATCAAGAAAGGTTCATCGATGGAGAATAGCTGAAGATGATGTCGCTGTGCTGCTGAAGCTGTCGTTGCCGTCACAATCGCGTCGTGTACGCCTCTAGACCACGAGAATACGACGCGGTCGTCGACGAGGCAATGAGAAATCGCGTGCTGGAGCGATTTGCATACCAGCCCTAGCATGGGCCCGAATATTGGTTTCCTCGGTTGGGTACGCTTCCGGCAGACGATGATGATGACGGAAGGAATTCTGGGGGCTGGGATCGCTTCTGGCCCCCACACCACCCATTGATGCCTGCTTAGTCAGCATCGCTAAAGCATCCCGAGGTCTCTCGGACGAACTTCTGGCCTCAGACATCCATCACCTAGGCACGGTGCTGCAAGCCACATCAACGCCTACTCGCTGGTAATTTTTGAGAGCTCTGTCGTCAGACGGTATCCTTGAATCACGCGACGTTTAACAATGGCCTGGACAAGGAAGGTTCTCTTGCGCCGCGTTCTTTCTCCACTTGCATCTCAGCCTTACCACTGATGAGACCCGCTAAGGCTTCTGTTGCCACATCGTCGCATTTGTGCACTCTACAAGATCATGGCCGCACCGGAGCGGACGACTCAGAGTATACTCAAGAAGACCTTCGTTGATCCATTTCGGCTGCAAAAGCTACGACGCAAGTCCAGTGCACCCACTGCCGCGCCCGCCAGTCCGCCGGCAACACCCGACCAGGAGGATGACCCACTGGCAGCGTTACCCTTACTGCAGTATGGCTCTCTAGACCCAAATAAGAAGAGCGTCAGGCTTCTGGAAATACTGCCGGCACCTGAACACGAACCCATTCAGGCAACGCTATCCGTCTGCGATCTGGACGACAAGCCAACTTTCATCGCGCTATCCTATATGTGGGACAAGGCTGGCGAGAAGAAGTACATCGACATCCAAGGATCTAAGTTCGCCGTTGGAGAGAGCTTATGGAACTTCATCCAGCAATATCGCAGGAAGCAGTACCTTCGACAGTGCTGCGAGAAGGATCCAGGCAAGGCCGTACCCCTGTGGATTGACGCTATCGCGATTGATCAGAGCAACATACCGGAGCGCAATCACCAAGTCTCGCTCATGCGCGACGTATATACTGGAGCGCAATCTGTCATAGTGTGGCTCGGACTTCCTCAGGGATATGAGGAGTTGGCTTTCATGCTTGCGCGGCATCCTGACCTCCTCAGAGTCGAAGAGTTTCACAATGCTCTGGCGGGTGTTCTCAACAAGCCGTATTGGAGTCGGGTATGGGTGGTTCAGGAGTTTGTGCTGGCACAGTCGGTCGACATTTGGTGTGGCGACCTCAGTGTGGGTGCTGCGACAGTCGAAAGCATCTGGCGCGATGGGCTTGCGTCCGCACCAGTCGCGTCGCCAACAAGCATGATCTATACAAGTCGCGGCTATCTGCTGTTCAAGTACCGGAAGGACTTCAAGCGCACGAAGCAATACCGGAGAGAGATGCTCGGTCGCCGCAACAGCAAGACCCTCAAGTCCACATTTCGCTTGCGCGATCTCTTACAAGCCTTTGCGTTATCAGAGAGCTCTGTAGTATACGACAGAGTCTATGGATTCCTAGGAGTTGCATCGACTGGCCGTGGAGAGAGGATTGTGCCTGACTACAACAAAGCACCCGTTGAGCTACTCGTCGATGTGCTTCGCAACCAATGCCACGAAGATCCTAGGAGAGGAGACTCGGATGATTATCGTTTCCTGACGTTCCTCATGCAAGCGCTAGGCGTCTCGCGTGAAACCCTCGCACAGCATATCCTAAAGCTGTGCCCGGACCTGCAGCCACACCTCTACATTGTGGCTGCCACGCCCTGCATGACCGCCTCGGTCTCGTTCATCAGCACAATTACTGATGTTGGTAATCTCGTCGATCATGACGAAGCCTTCCAACCAGGCACGTGGAGAGCGACCTGGACGCGATCAAACATGCATCCAAGATCATTTTCGACCCAAGACATCCAGGACCTCGGTGACTACGTCACCAAAGGAGACACTCAAATGTTGCTCAGCTTTGCCGACCCTCATGTTGCATACGGAAACCCCGGCCCAACTGAAAAGGTGCGGCAAGCGATGATCGAAGCGTCCGCGGATTTGGTGATCGATGGTCTATCGCGCGGAGTTGTCGAGCAAGGGCATGACGCCAGCGCCAGTCCACAGCTTGGCGACAATGGAAGCAAAGTCATCCGCAACATCATCTCTCGGAGCATGACGGAGGACGCGGCGGCACTATACTTGGCCGCTAGAAGTAAACTGGCCCGGCGAAACACCGACCAACGACACGCACGATACACATCCTTCGTAGGCACCAACGGTATTACTGGATTTGCTTGCGGAGGAGGCCCAGGGTCATACGAGATAGGATCTGGCGACCGCATCTGCATGTTCTCTGGTGTTACGGACGTAAACAACGCGTTCATCCTCAGTCTCGACGCCAGCGGAAGATGGCTGATATCTGGCTTTGCGGTCATACTGTTACCGGAGTTGCGCACTCCTTCGGTTCTACGCAAAGCTATTGGGACTACGACGAAGAGCAATCATGGCACGAGTGAGCCGGGCAAGCAACAGACACCGCTCAACGATGTGACCATGTGCTTTCACTGCCACTTGAGCGATCTGCTTGAGCTCCAACGCTGCCAACTGTTGAGCAACGTTCAGATGAGCCTCTTGGTAGAGCAGACCTTGAGAGATGAAGCGGAGGGAATGATTCACCGATGCAAACAAGATACTGGGGCTCACGCGATACTCGAATTTGGGCTCTAGTGATATATTGGGAACCGAGATGTTGATGCTACAAAGAACGTGTGCTACCGGGCTTAGCCGTCATTTTCTCATGTCGCTCAAGGCCTTCTACTCTTTTTGCGTATGGCTGCAATTCCTCATTTCTCAGCATAGGTAATCGTTTGTGCGGTCATCGACGCTACTGAAGTATGCTTTCATGCAATCATTAGTCGGCCGAAATTCTGTAGAGGAGGCAGACATACCGATGATGTTTAATTGGAAACGTTCGATCCAAGCGATTCGTTCTGATGGCTCATTTCCATTTGCAGTGGAATAATACCTTTGGTATTCAAGAAAGAGCTGGGCTGAAGCGATGAGGATGGAAATCGTCCCGTAGACGATACTGATGATGGTGTTTGTGTCTACGCCGCCGACACGCGCGACAGGGTGTGCGCCGATACAATGCATCACTGGAGACAGAATGAACATACGCAAATATATGATGGTACTGTGTGTCGATTTCTGGCGCGGAGAGTTGCGGTGCTTTATCACATCTCATACGTAGCCTGGTAGCAAGGATGGCGGACATCATAACAGGGCTTCCCGTACAGTCTATTGGCCGATTAAGGAAGATGATTACAATCCACTCCAACCTGCAGCAGGCAAACATCATTTACGTTTCTCATACTGCCTTGTACGATCCTTTCGTGTAACACCATGTCGAAAGCGTTCCATTGGGACGTGGAAGAATGCGCATTAGCACCACAGGGCGCTGTTCAGTGATACACCATGTCAACAGTGTACAGCTTAACAGAAGAAAGCCTGCGGAATATCTCGCTGTGCATGCTAAGCACTGGATAGGTATCCTTACGGACGTACCGATTTACCACATCCCGCACCCTGTGGTGCGTCACTGCTCAGGTTGTCGACTTAGACCAGCGCGGCTGATCGCTTTCAGGCAGGCTTAATGAATCCTATGGCAGTGCGACCGCGGTCGCGCTGGCTGAGCAGATACCGCACGACAGCCAAAGCGTGTGAAAAAGATTGCGACACGAGATGTGTTATTTTCTGGGGTGTCGCGTCTTTCCGCAACAGCGCTTTCTTTCACGCATGCAACGTTTTCGATGATCTACTCTGCATTGTGCAATCTGGCATAAGTACCGGCAGCACGCCATCATACCACGATCGCAATCTGCAACGTGCATATCCACTTCATGTTTAATTTAGTCTCTAGATAAGCTAGGGGCTCTGGATCTGCCCAGGTGATGATCACGCCGTACTTCGGGAAGCTTCGCACTAACGCAGTACAACTGGCCCTGTTCTTCTACTGTTGTGCCCCGCTACAGCACCCCGCATTGTCAACGCCTCTATTCCATTACACAGCATGCCTCTTCTGCGCAGCTCAAGATTGCGACGCCTACCCGATGTCGCTCCAGGGCTCTTCCGATTTATGATACCTGCGTGACACTGCGGATACCCTGGATTAGTTCTGTAACCCGGTTTAGCTAACGGGCCTACCTAGGGCTGAGGCGTCTACGCGACGGTGCTTGACTGTGACACGCGTGGGATGTCTCTCTTGCGCGCACATTGGTTTTCAGCATTGCAAATGGTCTCAACATCGTTATGCAGCTTCAATTGCAATCAAAAGTCCCTTTACTGGAGAGAAACAATGTCTCATGGGTTCAAACTACCCGGGTCATCCCCTTGTCCACCCGGATGTCAGTCTTTTCGACTAGGAACGGAAGAACGAAACACGAACCCGAGATCGAACAGTGCATTGCGACCGCGAAGCCCAACAGCCCTCATCGGAAACATCGAAATGTTTGAGAAACCTTGCGCTTCGTTGGCTCCACGAACAACCGTTGAAATGGGGGTAAGGGCACGGACGAGAACTGGTTATGGTCTCACCGCTCCACGCGACATGTGTTACCTGAGTAGTTCGTGGTACTGATCGATCGCATGCTGGAAACCGAACTGCCATGCGAGAGGTACGACAGTATCTTGTGCCGTGCGAGGCCTATCTGAACACGAGCCAGACCAAGTGCTACCGTGAGAGGTCCCGTTACAAAGAAAGGCTTCCTCTCGTACAAGTCTTCCGATCTGCCTCGTCCCGAAGCCTTTGTCGCCTACTATTGAGACTCACCAGCATCCACCAGCGGAAGGAAATACAGCTATACACATAACACCTTCGGATACTGAGATTTACGACAAGAACTCTACAGCACCACTGCCTGCCAACCAGCCATGGCGTCGCAACCGATCATTGATACTCCAGTCACTGATCCACGAGCAATGATAAGGGCGATTCTCTTCAATCGCAGGCACGATTACGACTACTCCTCCTCCGACAGTGCCGTCGCCTTCATTTCCGGACTATTGCGACACTACAATGGGCTTTTACCTCAAGACGAGCAGCGTTTAAGTACAATAGCTGGGATTTACGACATGGAGACCATCAAGCGCTTGACCCATGAGATTGGTAAGCAATGTTGTTCACCATATAGTGATACAGCTGACGTTGAGAAGCAAGCGAGGGCAACCCAGTACCGTCGGGCAGTGCCATAAGTACACCAAACACGCCTAGTAATTTTGTGATGTCTCAAGCAAACAAGCCGAGGTCTTTTCTAGAACGAGGTGTCTTTGCATGGGGGTGCGGCAAGTGCTACGATGGCTACGTATATGAGGATGGACTTCGCAGGCACCTTCGTTCTGTGCATGCAGAGCAGATCAGCTGCAATGGATTTCTGCCTTCTTGCCGTCTGAGGGGCTGCGGTATGGGAGTCGATGACGTCGACTCTGCGATCAACCATATTGTCGCCGCGCACACAAACAGTGCACTGCGTCCACACCCGAAGCGCTCTGCGAGAAGCCGCAATCCTCCAGTCATTGCTGAAGCCTCAACTCCTGGACCGAGCTCAGCCTTGCTTCACAGCAGCCACGACACGTATGGGAATTTGGCCTATCCGAACGACGACCCCGGCTTCTACGGCAGAGGCTCTAGCCAGTATCACTCACAGGAAGTCACTGCGCATCCTGCTCGGCCTTATGGATATTCCGATGTACCACCAACGCCCGCTCATTCTTATTACGAGGCGCCGTTACCCATGCCAGGGTACGCTCCCAGAGGAAACCGGCCTATTCCTCTTCCGACCGACCCAGCTTCTCGTCTTCAGCATTGGGACTATGGCAATACCTACCCGCAGAATTACCAGAGCTACTGACGAGGCGCACAGCGTGTTTGGACTTTTCCTTTTGCAGACGGAGGCAAGAGGCACCTAGTAGGGTGGGCCTATTGCAGACGGGTGACACGAGTCATGATTGCGTATTTCCGGGTTCATTTCGCTTGGGCGACCGTCTTCACAGTACATAGTCCTTGTTCAGCCGAAACGACTCTTTATTTCCCTTTGTCTCTATGTTTATACACAGTCAGTACAGATGGAAATTATAGCTCGTACGATCCAGCTGTCTAAATCGCTGTTGCAGCTGGCTGCTGTTGTCATACTACATTGTGTCGGCTGCTGCCCATCCTACCCCATTGACATCATCTTGTGTTCATCTTAGCATGGGCTAGACAGCATCTAACTATGTGGCTCCTCCCACGCCGAGAGAGGATCGCTTTCTCAGCTTCACGCTCGATTGTGACTCTTCTTGTGTACGAGGGGTACGGAGTGGCCAGATCACGGGAATCAGAACATGTCCGGAGTACACAGAACGCCGCTCGACGATACACAGCTTTGTGTCGGCCCAAGTCTCCAGAAGCAGTGAGAGATGCATTTGAAGCTGACGACATCCGCCGGCTACATTGGTAGCGGGCCATTAGCCTGGCATAAGGCGCCCTGAACCAGCCAATAGTATAGAGAAACCCTGAAGGGGCGTGTTTTGCGACAGGCTGTTGCCCGCTCGAGCTTTCTGTGCTTCTATAAACCGCCTAAGCAGCTACAGCAGCGCTAGCACATGCACCTACGCTACACAAGAGGTGCGTCGCATAGATATTCCCACTTGCGTATATATTCTAGCATAAGAGTAATACTTCTTAGTGGCTAAATGCTATTACGCTAGGCTTTTATTACTAGAGAGCGGATGTTAGGTAGCATTAGAATTGCTTTATAGCAGATTACAGGTTAAGGCTTATAGTAATTAACTTTTTAGAGATCTTTTTTTAGTATTTTTAATAAATTATATTATACTAAAGATACTAGACTTTTAGCTATAATAACTTTATTAATAATTCTTTTTTTTACTTTTTTTATTTTTTTTATTTTTTTATTATTTTTTACTTTATATTATTTAATTTATTTTACTATATAATATTTTACTTACTTTATTAATTATCTAGAATTAAGCTTAGTATAACTTATATTTATACTATACTATTTTTTTTTTAAAAGTACTTTTTAAAAGCCTTTTTATTATTATTTAATAACTTATTTTTTTTCTTTTACTTTAGACTTTTTAAGACTATAATCTACTAGTCTATATAGTAAAAATAGCTATTTTTAAAATACTTTATTATTAGTAAACTAATTCTATAGCGTAAACTAGTCTAAAAAGAGTAAAGTTTATTACTAGTATATAAAAAAACGTATTTCTAAAAAGGTTAAAATCTTATATTTAAAAGTATAGGCGTTAGGTAGACTAAAACTTAGGTTCTTAGTACTACTACCTCTAGCGTAGTTAAAGCTTTTAAAATTTAAAGTAGTAAGATAACTATTTTATAAATACTAATATTTACTTATAGTAAAGAGAATTATAATATAATTATATATTTTTAATAGCTTATAACTAATAAAGCTATAAATTATAAAGTAATAAAATACTAAATTTTTTAGTAAGTAAAATTATACTTCTACTATATATATACCTTCTACTTTTATTTTACTACTTATAATAAATTAAAGATCTAAAAACTTATTAAAAATATAAATAGTAGCTTAAATTTAATACTAAAGCTATACTAATATATATACTAAATAAGCTTTAACTATATCTTTACTTATATCTCTTTTATAAGTTTTTTTAGCGTTAGTAAGTCTAAAGCTAATCTTATTACTAGTTATATTACTTTACTACTATACTAAAGCTTAATTAAGTCTTTTTATTATTACTATATTAATTACTTTTCTTTTAAATACGCTACTATTACTCTATAAATTCTCTTAAAGTTATTATTCTAGAAGCTATTATAAAGGCTATTATAAACTACTTTATTTATACTATACTAAAGGCTATTATAAGCGCCTTAAAGAGCTACTTTACTAGTACTTTAAAGCTATATACTAGGCTTATTAATATTTCTATTATATCTATTTCTATTATACTTATTTTTATTATACTTATTTCTTTTACTTTTATTTCTATTATTTCTATTACGTATATAACTAGTATAAAACCTTTTATTATTCTTTTTTTTAGTCTTACTTTTAAGAAGCTTATTAGTAAAATATATAAGCTTTTTAGTAGATATAGCCTACTTTTAAAGTAATAGAAAGAGTATTCTATTTATAATCTTACTAAGATATACTTAATTATTATAGTTCTAGCTAGTTTCTATTCTATTATATTATTACGTAACTAGCCTAGCCTAATTAGACTAGGCTACCTACTAGCTTTCTATATATAAAAATCTTATACCTTTATATTTTATATAATAGCTTATATTCTATTAAATATATTTATTATTATTTATATCTCTTATATTATATAAGCTTCTTTTTAAGATAAGTCTATCTACTTATATATAAATTATATATTAGTTATAAGATAATAATTAACTAATATATATTAGCGCGTAATAATATTACTATAGCTTTCTATATTATAAGTACGTAATATAAAATTACTATAGCTCTCTATATTCTATATCTCTAGTGTTCTACACTAATAAGTATAGCGTAATTAAATCTATCTAGTAGTAGTAGTAGCGCTTTTATAGTACCTACTATTAACTCTACTAATAATAATAATAGTAGTAATAAGACTTAGATAACTAAAACTTAATCTAATATCTAAGGCTTTATTAATAAGCTAGATAACTTTAAAAATAATTATAATATCTCTCTAGAGAAGAAAGCTAACCTATATAAGTAGCGCGCTAACACTTTTACTAAATACTAGTGTAAACGCTACGTTTAGTTTACTAATAATAGTAGTAGTAGTAGTAGTAGTAATAATAGTAATAATAATAACTATAGTAATACTAATAGAGAAAAGTAATAATATATTTTCTATTACTAGTTATTCTAAGTAGCTACTAAGCCTACTAAGTCTACTATTCTAGATATAAGCTATAATAATAAGACTAACATAGTCTATCTTTATCTATTCTAGATCTACTCTAATAATAAATAAGAGATTATTACTAATATACGTAACGCTAAGTAGTTTCTTAATTATATTACTAAGTATAGTAAAACTATCTTTACTTACTTTATTAATATTACTACTAAATATTATAAATACTATAATAAGATTTAGTAGCTAAAAACTAACTTTTACCTTTATAAGTAAGAAGTTAAAGCTTATATTAATTATATTTATAGTTAGACTAAGGCTACTACTAATATTAATATTAAGGTGCTTACTAAGAAGTATAATTATCTATTAGCTACTAAGAACTTATACGCTTTATACTCTACTATTATTAATAATAAGCTAAAAGTATTCTATAACTCTAATATCTACTTATATAGTTATATTAGTAAACTTACTAATAAAAAGAACTAGCTTTAATAGCGTCTTAGTATTTCTACTAATAGTAGTAACGTTAGAGCTAGTAGTATTAGCGTTAGTAGTAGTGTTACTAGTAGCTATACCTATAGCGCTAGTTCTATAAAGCCTATTACTATATCTATTAATCTATTTATTAGTTAAAGTAATAATCTACTAGCTATTCTACTAAGTAGTTTATATAGTCTTACTACTTAA
The DNA here is from genome assembly GCF_023758025.1 of Alternaria triticimaculans. NCBI lineage: Eukaryota > Fungi > Ascomycota > Dothideomycetes > Pleosporales > Pleosporaceae > Alternaria > Alternaria triticimaculans. The sequence goes on from NW_026055968.1 coordinate 127,418, forward strand.
TAGTTAGCTACGCCTCTTTAGCGCTTTATAGCTACCTACTCTACTATCTTTAATAATTTTACTACTACTAGCGTAAAGCTTAAAGATATTAAGACCTTTTATAGTAATAGTACTAACTATACTAAGTATAAGTACTAGTATTACGCTATAAAGAACTTTCTTTTAAAGACTAATATTTATACTATAGTCTAAAACTAAATTAATTATATTATTAATTACTTATAAGGTTTTATAGCTTAGTAGGTTAAGTACTAAGTAGAGCCTACTATTTACTACTATTTTATTAACGTTTAGAAAGTCTTTACTAACTTTAATTATATCTATAATACTTTTAATATACTTACTAACACTACTACTACTCTTTATAATACTAGCTCTAATAGCTTTATATAGAAGTAGAATAAGAACTTTAACTTTTAAGTTAGATAGTTTACTTCTATCTTAGCTTTTATAAATATATCTAATTATAAAATAGTATAGTATATAATCTACCTAATACACTTTAGTTATAACGCTACCTTCTAGTACTATATTAGTAATACCTAGAATAGCTTTATCTATAACTACTATATCTAGTAGTAGTTTCTACGCCTTACTATATTTAATAATACTTCTAGTAGTAGTAGTAGTAGTTAAAGTAGTTATAGTAGTAGTAATAGCACTACTACTATTATAGACACTAGTAGTTATACTTTATCTATAAGTACTTATAATAACTATAGCTATACTAAAGCTTAACTTTCTATTTTATTAAAGTAGAGCTAGTACTTTAAGTATAGTAGTACTACTAATAATAGTAGTAAGCGCTATTACGCTACTAACGCTAACGTCTTTACTACTTATAAGAATAGTAGTATTATTACTATATTTAGAATCTCTACTCTAACTATAATACTTACTAACGCTGCTCTTTAGGTATTAGTTAATAAAGTTAATAGATAGTTAGAAAACTAGATATCTCTAGTAATTATTACTACTAAAGATAGAAGAAAAAAAATAATATATATATATAGTCTCTACTAGTTATTACCTAGTTCTCTTAAATTTTATCTACCTACTCTAATACGCCTTATAATGTCTTTATACAACTTTTATTTTCTAAGTTACTAACTTTACTCTTACTACGCTTACTAAAGTAAAAAACTAAAATCTTACGCATTTATATATAATACTTAGAAAACTAGATATATAAAGAGAATAGTATAGCTAGAAAAGAAGTTACTTTTAGTATAAATACTATTATTAAAAGTAAGTACTTTATCTAGAGATAATAGTTTATATTTAAGTATAGAGTTATATTATCTACTAGCACTACTATTAATATAGAAGAATTAACTAACTCTAGTACTACTAGAAACTATATATTATTATTATTTATATAATAAAATAAACTAAAAATATTTATACTAAAGTAGCTACTTTACTTTTATTTAGATAATAGTAGTATTATTAGCTAGACTATTACTTATAGCGTTCTTATTACTATTACTTATAATAACTATAAAAGTAAAAAACTCTTTTACTAAGTTAATATAGCTAAGTATAACTTTATCTTTAGACTTTCTTAGTTAGAGAAGTATAACCTATATATTAACTAGTAGAATTATACTATACGCTTTAATAGTAAGTACTACTTTACTAACTACTTAGCGTATAGTATTACTATCTAGGTTTAGAGTAGTTACTAGAAAAAGTATAAGTTTTCTAACTATAAGCTTAACTCTACTTACGCTTTACTTAATATCTACTATATTTCTAGTAATACTACTACTTCTTTAGCGTTATAAGCTAATTATAAAGTTATTTAGATATACTCTTAGAACTTTAAGAACTTAGAAAATAATATTAATACTACTAAGTACTACTACGCTTATTACGTTTTTACTTTTATATTCTCTATTAAGTTTAATATACTTATCTAAAAGAATATTAAAAAGTTTTATAATAAGCTTAATACGCTAGCTAAGAGCTGCGCTAATATTCTATATAAGCTTTCTAAGTAGCTATATAATATAGCTTATTACTTTAACTCTAACTCTACTACTACTAATCTTCTACGCTATTATAGTTCTATTAACTATAGTATTAATATTATTCTAGGCTCTAAGTATTCTTCTACTAGAATATATAGGTTAGAATATAATAAGAGTATAGTAGTTAAGGTTTATATTAAGAATATAAATTTACGTAGTAAAATCTATAAAAGTAAGTCTAAGTTTACTTTACTAGTACTTATTATTTATAAGCTAAGAAGTAAACTCTATATTTATATTAACTACTATACTCTTAACGTAGTTATAATTAAAAATAAAAATATACTTTTAATAATTAAGAAGATACTAGCTAGACTTACTAAGATAGAGTACTTTACTATTATTAATATTATTACTACCTTTAATAAAATCTATATTAAAGAAAGTAATAAATATAAGACTATTTTTCTAATACACTATAGTCTCTTTAAATACTTAGTTATACTATTTAGTTTATATAATATACTAAGTACTTTCTAGTCTTATATTAATAAAGTCTTACGTAACTATCTTAATAAGTTCTACTCTATTTACTTTAATAACGTTCTAGTATATAGTTAGATACTAAAAGAATATAAAAAGTATATTTATAAAGTAGTATATACTCTTAGTAAGGCTAGACTTTACTTTAATATTAATAAGAGTAAATTTACTATTAAAAAAGTTAAGTACCTTAGCTTTATTCTTATATCTAATAGTATTAAGATAAACGTAGCTAAAATTAAGATAGTTCTTAACTAGAAGCTTTTTACTACACTAAAGAAGCTCTAAGCCTTTCTAGACTTTATAAACTTCTATTAATACTTTATAGTTAGATTCTTTTATATTACCTAGCTATTAATAGACTTTACTTATAGTGTAAATAAAGATATCTATACTAACTTCTCTATTACTTATAGATTTCTAGCTTATAAAGCCTTTAAGAAGTTAAAGTATATATTTACTATTACTCTAGTACTAGCTTACTTTAACTCTAATCTAGAAACTTAAGTTAAAACTAATATATTAGATTTAGTTACTACTACTATTCTTTCTTAAGTACAGACTAATAGTGTTCTAAAGCCTATTACCTTTATCTCTACTAAGATATTTTCTACTAAATATAACTATACTATCTATAATAAGAAACTTATAGTAATTATTAAAGTATTTAAGAAGTAGTGTCTAGAGCTTACTAGTACTACAAACTCTATTAAGATTATATTAAATTACTTTACTCTATAAATCTTTATAGTTAATAAGAAACTAAACTATAAGTAAGCTTACTAAGCTAAGTTTCTAAGTAAGCTTAACTTTAAAATTACTTACTAACTAGAATAGCTTAGCTCTAAGCCTAACGCTTTTACTTATTACCTAGATAATATACCTATAAATCTAAATAATCTTTATATTTTATACTAGACTTAAATAATTCTTACTTCTAATTAGATTAATTAAGTTATATAAAAGAATATTATATAGATATAGTAGTGTAATAGAGTATTCTACACTACTTACTTTATAACTATACTATTTAATAGCTATACTAAGTTAACGCCTAAGTTAGTAGCTATAATATATCTAATAAGTAAGAAAGCTATAGAAGTAGAGAACTTAGTAGATAAAAACTCTATTTCTACTACTAACTTAGGTATTATAGATAAGAAAGAGTTAATAGTAATCTCTTAACGTAATACTATAGCTTCTCTAGTATAAATACTAGAGAAGAACGTCTTAGATAATAAACTTATAGCTACTATTTATATAGTATATAATATAGATAATACTATAAAAGAAATTATTAAAGTAAAAACTAATAGTACTTACTACTTACTATATAGCCTAATTACTAAAATATAGCTAAAGATAAAACTTAAGAACTATAAAGTCTATAATAGTCTTATCTACTTTTATAATAGGTTAGTAGTACTTTTTAATAATAGACTTTATAATAATATTATTTAACACTTTTATAATAGTTCTTCTACTAGTTATAGAGAGAAGCGTCTAATGTACTACTTACTTAGTTAATACTACTACTAGCCTCTTATAACTAACACTATTACTTACTATACTTATAACTATTTTATATATTATTAGACTAAGCTATATAAAGACTAGAAGTAAAAGCTACTTTATCTCTTACTAATTCTATAAAGCTTTTAGACTAATATCTTAGTTAACTTTATAACTTTACTTCTATCTTATACTTACTTTAGCTATATATATAAGTATATTATAGTTATTATTAACTACTTTAGTAAATAGTAACACTTTATTACTCTAGCTAGTCTTAAGATATAGTCTATAGTATAGGTATTTACTAAGTATATATAGCGTAAGAAGAGTTTTTCTTTTACTATTATTTTAGATTATAGCTTTTAGTTTATCTTCTACTTCTAAAAGAAGCTTTACGCTTATATTAGTATTACCTCTAAGCTCTTTATAGTTTATTATTCTAAAACTAATAGTTAAACTAAAGTTACTAATACTAGTTTTAAGTATTATTTTTATATATATACTAACTATATATAAGATAACTAAGTTAATTAGTTATTTATTATCTAGCTAGCTATTAATAACTATAAGAATACTTCTATAAGTTTAGCGCCTACTATAGCTACTAAAGGTTATCTACCTTATATAGACTTTAAGTCTAACTTCTCTATTATTACTATATAGTTCTATACTAAGTAACTTCTCTATAATAAAGCTAAAGGTACTACTAATAGAATAGTAAACGTTATCTAGTTTATATATAAGAACTTACGCTAGACCTAAGATAAGATAGAGTACTACGCTAATTAGTTTTAATAAGCTACTCTAAACTACTACGTTAGTAATTATATTTATCTTAACGCTTATAATATACTAGCGCTTTACTTAAATTATAGTCTTAGTTTAAAAAATCTTAGTCTATATAAAGTAAAGACTATACTTAACTATTATACTATTATTCTTAACCTCTTTAACTACTATAAGAATATATATCTAGTCTTTTACTCTTAGTTACTCTACTTAAATACTAATTAATATAATCTTAGGTCTAAGAGTAAACTAGCTTATAAAAAGCTAGATAGTATTTATAACTATTATATTAAAGAAGTTATTAACTACTATATTAAATAGCGTTATAAAAATTCTATTACTAGTACTAAGAGTACCTAGTAGTATAAGGTTAAGTATACTAACTTATCTAGCTAGAATATATTACTACTATAGTAAGATTATACTAATTTTTAAAGTGCTAAGAAAGCTATCTAGAACTTCTATAATTAATATTTTAAGAAGCTTCTACTTTATACTTTATATAAAGACCTTACTTTATACTTTAATACTATTACTATATATACTTTTATTAGCTACGCTAATAGCTCTAATAATAAAAATATAGTAGAAAGCTTTATTACTTAGTAGACTAATCTATTAAAAAAGACCTATTATAGTACTAGTTTAGAAAGTAAGTTTTATAGTTACCTAGTTAACTTAAGGTAGCTAGGTAAAGTAAAGCGTAGCGCTAGTATTAATTAACTATAAATAGCTTTCTCTCTTAATAACGTAGAACTCTACTATTATCTATATTACCTACTCTCTAGACTCTAGCTCTAGCTCTAGCTCTAACTCTAACTCTAACTCTAACTCTAACTCTAACTTTAACTCTAACTCTAACTCTAACTCTAACTCTAACTCTAACTCTAGTTCTAGGCTTAGTCTTAGGCTTAGCTATAACTCTAACGTTACTATAACTATAGTAAACTCTTAGTATCTTATAGAGAATATAATACTTTATAGAATAATAGAGAATAGATAATATAGTATATTACTATAATAGTGCGTTTAGTATATAAAAGAATAATAGTATCTTTATAAAGAAGCGTATATTAAATAGTTATAATAATTATTAGTATAACTATCTTAGAAAAGAAAGGTAATATTATAGTTCTAGCTAGTTTCTATTCTATTACGTTATTATATAACTAGCCTAGCCTAATTAAACTAGGCTACTTACTAGCTTTCTATATATAAAGGTCTTATACTTTTATATTTTATATAATAGCTTATATTCTATTAAATATATTTATTATTATTTGTATCTTTTATATTAATTACCTATACTATCTATATCTATAACTAAGTATATAAAGTAAGATTAATATTAAGCTTATAGCTTTTTTTAGCTCTTAAGAATACTATACTTTAGTAAAGAAACGCCTTAGCTAAGATACTTTATAAGAGTAATAAGAGCTAAAATAATAAAAATATAGTATTTATAGCTTATTTTATATAGTAAAATACTATTTACTAGATAGTAGATATAATAAACTACTATAAGTTCTATTAATACCTAGAGAAATAGTTATTACGTTATAGTTATTAAAGAATATATACTATAAAGCTATTATAGTATTTATATTACTACTATATTATCTTAGTAGTTCTTAATTACTATCTAAGCTTTTAGAAGTTATATAAATAAAAGTAGTATTAGTTAAAAGCTTTAGTGCTAATAGTAATATACTCTAAGTTTATTAAAATCTACTAGTAGTTCTAAGACTAATAGCTAAGTGTTTTTTAATATCTTTTTATTAAATAAAGTCTATAAAATTAGATATAAGGCACTAAATACTTTATTATATAATATCTTTTTATATATATATTTAAAGCTTAGCTATTATTAATAAAATATATACTATTTATATTATATAGAATTTTAGTAGCTATAGTAAAAAAAATCTAAAAGTAGTATTTTTAAATATTTTTAATAACTTAAATAACTATAAAAGCTTTTTTATAAAGTAGTTTAGTATTATTACTAGTATATATTAGTATAATAGTAAGCTAAGTAATAATTAGACGCTAATATAATAAAAGAGCTAGTTACTTTACTAAAATAAAGTAGTAATAAGTTATAAAAGTACTTTTTATATTAACTTACTTTTAAAGCTTAATTAATTATTTATATTTATAAAAGTAAAGTAAAAAATAGTAACTAAAAACTACTAAAATACTTAGTTAAGTATATAAAATAAACTTATATATTTTTACTAATATAATATTACTATAACTAAAGTTAATATATAATTTCTAATAAGTAAACGCTTATAAGTATTAGCTTATTAAGCTTTTAAGTACTTACTAGTAAAAAATTTATTAAAAATAAAGTTAGTTATAAGCTTAGAGCTTAGTAAGCTAAAGTACTAACTTTAATACTTTAACTAATAAATTATATATAAATATTTAGTTTTAGTCTTTTATGTAATTAAATAAGTAAGTAGAATACTTATTAAATTTAGAGAATTATAATTTAGTAATACCTAAGGTAGCTTACATTTAGAGATAAAAATGCTAAACAGCAGATCACTTGTGCCAACGGCGCGCAGCCGACTAACCGTCGCCTCCGGATCTGACAGCGCCCGGGCTGGATGAAGAAGAGCCCTTGCAGTCAAGAAGAATTTTAACCATAAATGTCAGCGACCAACGACGCGATCGACAGCTATTGTCAGGGGCGCGATAAGATGTGTGATTGTTTTTGCGAGATCAGTCGGACGGGGTCTATCAACCAGGGTATGACTCGGCTGCGAACATGATGTGTGCCAGGGCCACCTTACCTAGGTAGCTGCGGGTGGCAACTCGGAGGATCATCGCAAGTCATCTTCAGAGCGATATGACATAATTTTACACGGCTGCAGTGCACGGCTGCAGTACACGGATGCAGTATTATTTCAAGAAATCTCAAAGCATCCACAATCCAAAGACCCAACTTCATGTGAGTGTATCCACGTAAGTATCGCGCACCCGCATGCACGAAGCGCAATTGGCCACGTCGACAGTCCTAAGCAATGCTATCTTCGCCCACTAAGAACACCCGGCTGGCCTGCATCCTGCAAGTGCTTGCAGCATACATGAAAGATAATGGCCTCTACTGAAGGCGCAGCAGGCGAAATCGAATCGCATCAAGCCGTGTAAACTGTCACTTCGCCTTCTCTGTGACATGCTCGGTATCACACTTCGCTTCCGTTACGACTGTCTTCTGTGGCCGGCTGGGCTGTCCCACATCGGACTGACGTCTACGAAGAGGTCCATTAACGTACGCTTCGCCTCTACATAGGAGTATCTCATTGAAGCTCTTCTCTGTCGAAGGATGCTCACAGACGCAGTTGTCGGCCTGTGCAATTTAAAAGAAGCTGTTGATATCATTGAGTGGTTCATATAGATAGAGCCTAATTCTGCTGGTCTCGCAATTCGCTCGTGGTACTGTGTAGTGAGTGCGCACTGGATTGTTCACATCCAAGCTACGAAAAATGAATAACTCGAAGTCGCGAAACAGATCCCGTCGTCCATCAGAATCAGCACGTACCAAGGCAAGCTGCAGTGTGTTCGGCGTATGTGCGTCGCGTCTAAACCTTGCCCCCTGTAACTAGCCACAGCATCTGCGAGGCGTCATCGTCTGCAAGGGTATTTCTCTCGCCCTGTTGGTCGCATCAACGGTTCAGCCTAGGCTGGGAAGTTTTCATATCCTTCAAAGAGCGACTGATACTATCAACGCGATCGGTGGATGTCTTGAAACTTTCACCCGGTAACTTCAGGGAAAGGCTCAAAATAAGGCCATTGAGAAAACATGTTGCATGCGACAGTTGTCACACACCCCGGCGAGCAAAACCACAAAATGTAATTAAAGTCAAAGACCAGGGTTTTTCTTGTTTTTACAAAACGCCTGCAGGCGCCATGCGACCAGCCTTGACGAGGCGGCGTGCAAGGATGAGCCGTGCCGTCCGGTGAGCCAGGAAAAGCTATAGTACCTAGCTGCAGGTGTCGTGGTACCTTGGCCTCCCGAAGTGCCACAACAACCGCAGGAAACGGCTAGAGTGAGGCTCAACTCTTTTGACGATGTCGCCCAATCACAGCGTCGACGACTTTATGATCGAACGCTGAATGACACGCGCGCTTGACCCATCCGCTTAGTACTAGTTGTCCCATCAGTCTGCATGCGATTTATTCCGAGCTTGGGTCAAGAAAGCGACCCATCTAGCAACTCTAGGCGCTCATCGTGTATACGCGGGGATTTGGGCTGTAATGATCTATTGCGAGTTGCGATATTGACGCTCCCAACAGATAGTCCCCTCAGATGTGAACGACGGTGTCAGATGATTCTGAAAGTTTGCACCGGTAACGCGTGAACAAAGGAAGACACTACATCATCACTATCACTTCCGCTTGACTCGTCTTCGCTGTCGAAATCATCAATCTCAACCCTTTCTGCCCCGGTGTGAGGTCTAGTTGCAGTAAAGTAGACAGCTCCTTTGTGAGCTGTGTTCTTATCCTTCATCCTTTCGTCATCTACGCCATCCTCGTCCTCTTTGGCGGCTTCGGCACCTTCCTCGCTGCTTTCCTCGTCGCTACTTTCCCTGGAAGAAGGATATTTGTACCTACTGGGATCTGGGTAAACATGGACAAACCCAACCCGTTCGAAGGCATCATGTTCGACTGCTTTCAGAATCATCCCGCCAAAATGCTGTCCCACACGCGCAGAGTCGCCGAGTTCTTCGCATAGGAACAAGACGGTCAAGTCATGGTCGGATCCTATGGGAGGCTTGGCAGCTTGCCAATCGAAGTCTCTGAAGACAGTGCATCGGATATCCGACATCAAAGGGACGTCTATATCTTGCCAGAGTTTGGCTGCGATATTGTCTCCTAAGATCGAATACGCTGATCTTGGAAGACTATAGGCGGGCCCTTGTAGCATGATACTAGCATCTTTAACTTGGCCTATATGAGGCATTCCTATGGAGGTAAAGGTCACATCCAGTAGTTGCGCAACCTGCTGAAAAGATTGTTCCCTGATGAAATGCTGTACTTTTCCAGATGCGGAGGCCCAAGACCATGTTGGTATGCTGTATGTAGGACGGGGCCGAGACTGCAAGTTGATGATATACCAGAACAGGTCAGGGATCAGAGTGTCCCTCCACATGCCTGCAATGTAGGTATCGCCTGGTCGATTCTGCATAACACGCAGAACTATCGCAGCGATGGCGGGTAGACGGTCGCTTTCGTATGTAAGCCTCAACGATGAATATTCGGAAACAATGCTTTTCCACTCCTCTAGACTTTTCTTCTTACTAGGGTTCCATCGTGCGGGATGCCACCCATCTTGTGATTGGAATGAGGAATTGCATGACCAGAAGATCTGATGTTGACTGAAGTGGATCATGCGGGATGACAGCTGTCGCTCCTGATATACCCAAGCCCTACGCAAGAGTGGCCAATTATCATATTTGTGGATTGAATTGACTGGATTGGCAAAGTCCGGAAGATTCTCTCGCACATGGAATTCGTGATCTCGTAAGGCTCTGGCTGTGTATCGCTCTGGAACAGTCGAATATATCCCTTCTTGACTGCTACTGGATCCAGTAGCTGCGATAGTGATCCACGACGTTTCGTAGATATCGCCCATCGTCGCAACCGCCTGTGCCCAGTCATCCGCATCGTCTTGCTTGATACCTTCTAAGGTTTTAGCAATCGCAAGTGTACTTCGATTGTAGTTACTCACATAAAGCGTCGATCCAGAGGAATTGAACACATATGCTGATGCAAATAGAGACAGCATCTCGGAAAGTTTTTGGTAACTGATCTACTGCAACCCCACTAGCAAGTTGCTGGTAGGTAGATCTTTCAAGTCTGAGCGAAGGGCCTTGAGCGCCCCAGCAGTGACTAAGACATGCATATTTACCCCTTTCGGCTGTTTCCTCTCGAAGATAGACGCGGTCATCCTGTATTTGGAGAAAACGTTTCGGAAGGGTCGTCTCTAACGAGGTCTGGCATCCAGGATGTGTTTCCGTACACGCAATGAGCCACTGGTTCAATCTTTGAGTTGTTTGGCTAGAAGAGGTACAATCTGGAAGATGCGTATGTGGTCGCGAAGCTGCTAGTGGCTTGAGAGATAGACTCTCATGAGGACTAAGAGCGTTTGCTAACCACTTGTCAGTCTATGCTACAATGTTGGTGTAATTTTGGCCCGCGGACAGATCACTTACCCCTCGACCAGTCCAACCGCACTAGAACCCTATTCTCCAAGTACTGGCGTACAAGCTCCTCGGCAGCATCGGTCGCTATGACTGGTTCTTTTCTGCTACATGCGCCTTGCTCTTTTGCTCTTTTACGGACCGGTTCAAGGAAGAACACAATCTTCAGACAAGAGGAATCTATTGCATCGTCTCTAGATGTGAATGTAATATGACAATCATCAAATGGCAGTCGGTCCTGTCTAAAAGTTGTGACAGCATCATGTATGAGCGCGCATCCCTTACAACCCGCGGCAGCACCCTTTGCTGCGTTGCTACTGGTGGTGTGCAGAGAGAAGTTCGCAGAGGCTGGGTCTTTGGGTGTTCGGTTCGAGTAGAGGAAGTCGGCGAAGCCGCTGCAGGGGAGGCGTGTCATCACATTGCATGTCATGGTCGTCCAGTCTACTGCGTCCTTTTCCAGGTGAGCGTCGGTGGAATCAAGGACAGGCTGCACACAAAATGAGACTGCCAAGTAGCGGGGTTCAGGCTGCCCACTGAGACATGAAGTGGGTGGCTTACACAAGGCTGATGGGACCAGCCAATGGAGATGTCATTCCCGCTCCAAACTCGGGTTCTTCAAAGAAGAACCCCAACCAACAATGGTGCATTTACATGAACATGGGAACAGACAGGTAGATATGGAATGGTGCTAAAATCATCTCTTGCGTTAAGTTCCCACGACTCCCGCAATACAAACGACATGGCGATGCCTAAATTTCCCCATCCAATAATGGCGAATGAATTTCAACCGCGAAGGTCTTGCATTGCGTGAGTGTTCCACGCATTGCAGCTGATCGACGACGCGTGAGATGACTCCGTATTCCCATGAATTGTCCGACACCGTCCCTGAGCTCGTGGCGACATTGTCATACAGCCCCTTCTTACTGCGCCTTTTTCGCCTTCGCCTGACCGCCCCTAAAGCCCATGCCATACACATAGACCAGACTGCCACCCAGGTACGCCGCGAACATCGTCGCCGGCAACGCAATGACACTGCTGATCAAGATGTTGGTATCGCTCGGCACCATGCCGGGGTTGCTCCTCCGTGTCCACCAGTTGAAAGCCGCACCTAAAACCGTCACGTCGTTGATGACAGCGTGAAGCGCGCCCACCTGGGCCTTCTTCGACTTCAAGCCGTCGCGCTTGACTAGCGGCATGAACTCGTACATGCCGGTTGCGACCGCCGGGGCGGAGAAGAGGAGTGTGAGGAGCGTGGTGTAGTAGGAGAGGAGGGGGAAGATGGAGGGGTTTATGGCGATGTCGAAGGTTTTGACTGCGGATTGGTGTGTTAGATATGTGATCAGATGGGAGGACTTTGGGAGGTCTGGGGGAAGACTTACAGGTTGAGGCTACGGCGCCGGCAGTTGGCGCATACTTGGAGAGGAAGTAGACGGCATCCAGAGCACCTGTGAGGAAGGTGGTGGTGATGGGGAAGTGCACTGTCGCTGGGTGTGTTGGGTGGCTCATCTTGATTCTGTATGTTGATTGCAATTGCGAGTGGTTTTACTGGGCGGATGGATGAAGGTATATTTCACGTCGCAGGAGGATGGGCTGTGTGCGCCGTAGGTGCGGCGGAGAGCCGGACGCCTCGTGCCCTGTGCAAGGGCGCAAACATCTTCGGCTTACGCTGTGTCGTCATTGACTCCGGGATTCAGAGAGGCGTGCCGCGAGGGGGTGGACAAACACGCGACTCGCTCGCGTGGGGCGGGCGGATCTCGGGAAGCCCGTCAGCGCTTTCCACGTGCTGTGATTGGCTGACTACCACGATTTGGGTACTCCGACTCGGACTTCCGAACAACAACACGTTATTTCAGTCTGGACGCTGCAATTCCTTACCGCGGGAAGTCATCTCTCAATTCGAACGCGGTCAAACAATTCTATTCGGTGCTCCGTCATAGTGAGGACGGTGCCGATGGGCTGGGAATGAAGTACATGCTTTCTTTCTCCGCGTTCCTCGCATTCATCTGGACAGGTTGCATCTCCACTCGTCATCTCGTTCCATCGCATTCCTGTCAGAACACTTAAGTATCAAGAGTTACATTCCCCTCAATTGCATTGTTAGATCTCGTTTGGCTTCCATGCCGTTGAAGCGAGACCAGCATGACGCTTGTTCTGCGACGCGACTGACCATCAGCAAGTGAGTGCACACAGTGTAGTGCAGGAAGATGTATTCTCGTCAATTTCCTAAACCCCTAAACCTATCTCGGCCGCAGTACCAACAAGACCAAACACCAAGCTCACAAGGCTACAACATTTGTTGCTGCTGCCTATCGCGCGATGGGAACCGGTTGCATGTATGCATATGTGTCCTTTACTACCTGCCCATGATAAATGCGCCGTCTGTCATGACTTTGCTTTTGGAATCTCTTCAACACCAACTCCAGAGTTGACACAATATAATGACGACGGAAGCTCCATCACAGCAGGTGCAATCTCGCCTTCTGAGCCTTCCCCGCGAACTTCGCGATGAGATATACACCTATTACCTCCAAGAGCCTGGAGGCTACGCTCACTCCCCGATCACCAACAAGCTTCGTCATTCGAATGGACAGATCATCGATTTCAGCTTGATGTGGACCTGCAAACTAGTCGCGGATGAGATGAGAGATCTGCCGCTCAAAGTGAATGAAGTGGTCTTCAGACCCTTTCAAGAGATCAAGACTTCACAGGAGGGGTCTAACATTTGGGATGCGTGGTCGCAGGCTGGCAAGTTTGACTTCTTGTTGGAACGTCTGTACCTTTTGCAGGAGGAGATGTTCGCGTTAGCGGCGACCACATATGGTCAGTCAACCTTTGTTCTTATCTCGCATCTACCAATACCGAATGTTGCTTACGGTCCTGCTATAGATACCACATCGGTCACGACACATATCTCGCAACATCATCCTGAAAGCTGCATAGGCGACATTATGGCACGTATCATGAAACATGCAAATAAAGACTATGTCCCCCTCGCAGCTGTTATGGGCGGCCCGCAGACGATGACATACTATGATCGCGAGGTTATACAAGGGAGCCTCATACAACTGACCTCGCACGCCGGCTTTGCAGAACGGCTTAGATCGTGGGGCTGGTTTATCGACATCCTCGGCTTCCTCACCTCCTCACGACCACCGCTCTCACGCAGTACCCACTTGATCCAGTGGGAAAAAAGATCGACTGCTTGGTACCGTGTCGGGACGGATTCAGTCTTCAGAGCCGAACACGATGTTAGCTATGCAGAACAACTCAGCCTCATGCGCCTCGAGGAAATGCGATTGCTCGTGGCTCAAACCAATTGGCAACCTTGGGTTGTAGCTACGGACGAAGAAATGTCCAGGTTGCGAGATCTGTTTGAGACGCCATGCCCGAGGACCTGGTCCAGCTATGAAGACAACCTACCGTCTCTGCAATATTTCCAATCGGCCGCGTCACAAGCCATCCGCTTTGTGAATACGCTCCAAATCCAGTCTCGAAAGCAGATGCGACAGATCAAGATTCTAGAAGACGAAAAGTGCGTAGCGCTGCCACAATGTCATTTGCGAGGATTGCTATCCGTCTCTGATGAGGCCCATGGATTGTCTGTGGATAGACATGTTGACCTCTGGCGATGCGTGTAAGTAGTGCAAGCCACCTTCTTGGCCAAAACTCCGCTGACCACTGGGTAGATTCCCACATGATTACGGGAAGCTCGCGGAGATGAGTAAGTCACAGCACATGGAGGATTGGTGGGCGGATTGCAGAGTATCTGATGCCGTACTTCGCACCATCACTTGGATCAATGAAGCGACTAGCTTATCTTGGGGTCGGAATACCCATCCACCCTTCAAGACCCAGCTCATTGGACCCTTCGACACCGTCCAGCTCATCTGGAACAAAGTAAAGGATGTCGCAGCATTATACACCGCAGCTATGGCTTGTACGCACGCTCAACGTTCCCCATTCCCGACGCGAGATGATCTTGCACTGGCTTTCGCGAACGAGGGGGACGCTGCTTGCAGCGACCCGGAATTGCTTCCTACATCAGTAAAGCATATCCTTTCGGGCAACTCTCTTGTGCAGTTTCCGTGCATCATAGGTACCCTGGATGAGTTCGAGGAAGAATGCCAGTACGTCTCTAAGTTACTACAAGACAGACCCAAAGAAGATTGGGAAGCGTACCGGAACAGCATACTGGAGGGAGTGATTGAGGAAGAAGGAGTGGACTACAAGACCGTACAATCCAGGTACGCAGATCATCGCCCCAGCTTTGACTAAGAGCCATTTCCTACCCGTCCGATCCTGTACCACTCGTCAACATTTCATTATCTATAAATCAGTTTGCCTATCACCCAGTATACACGCAAGGGAAGATTATGATGATTAATCGTCTTGCCTATTGCTAATGGGTCTCTACGCCCCACACTCTCCAATGCGACCTTAGTACGAAAAGTACCGCGCATCAGGCACGGGCGCGCAATCTAACTTGAAGTACCCAGGCTGCAGCTTTTGAAACACCTCCTTTGGATCATACTTGCTCGCAATAGTCTTCATCATACTCTTGCTGTCCGATCCATAACTCGCGATAACGTCCTGGAACATCGCTGCGTAGTTCATATACACCCAGTCGTTTTGCACACCCAACTCTACCGCATCGCTCTTGATCGCCTCCATGATGTCTGACATGACCTGGTATACGGTGTCGTCATCCGCTGCGTTGTTCCAGCTACAGGCTAGCTGGATGATGTGGATAGGGCTGCCATTGGCGTCGAAACCCATCGCGCTGCCACCGTTGCGGGTACTGCCTTTGAGTGAACCGTCGGTGATGTGCTGCCAGATGAGGACAGGATACGCGCCTTCGACAGCGGAGAGCGCACCGATAGATTCGTAGAAGATGTCCACAGAGCGTTGGGCGATCTCGTAGGAGGCCTTGGCTGAGATAACGTAATAGACCTCACGAAGCCCATATTTGTTAGTAGCTTCGTTGTCAATCACGTAAGAAGCATGGCCTCGCGTTTTCGTGCTGTCAGCTACCGCTGTGATATTGTAGAAAGGCGCGAGGATAGCAGACTCATTGCCAGCCGGTGCACCGTACCAGAGCTCGGTTGAAGCAAGCTTTGCGCCCTTGTCCAACCACGCAACCCAGCTACCGGCCTTGGGGTCTTGGGCCGAGTTGAACGTGAGGTCCATCCACGCCTTGATTACATCCGGGAATTTGTCTTCTGTGAAAGTGCGGGTTCCTCCCCAGATCTGGTCATTTTCGAGGGGTTTTGTCGTCAGGTTGAAGTTGGTTACGATGCCAAAGTTGTTTCCGCCACCGCGAAGAGCCCAGTAGAGGTCTGAGAAGGTCGTTGGGCTTGCTGTAACCATGACGCCGCTTGCGGTGATAACCTAGTCAGCGTTAGAAGAGGGGAGTATCGTGGAGTTGCGCAGCGAACTCACATCGAAGCTCGCGACGTTGTCGCACGCTAGACCATACTCGTTCGTAAGGAACGATATGCCGCCACCGAGGGTGAGTCCACCAACCCCGATATCACCAATTCTTCCAGATACGACTGTGACGCCGGTGGTCGACAAAGCGGTAAGCACATTACCCCATACATTCCCTGGTTGAACTGCGACGGTCTTCTTATCGTCTGAAAGCTCGATGCCCTTCATGTTCTCGAAGGATACAGTGATACCGCCCTCGATAGTGGCTGCGCCGGCAAACGCACTGTGACCACCTGACTTGACGGCAAACGGACATTTTGACAGCCGAGACAGAAGTACCACTACCGAAACAGCGGCAGGGCTCGAGGGCTTGAAGATACAGTACGGCCTGACCTCGGCCGAGATTCCAGACCAGAAGCTGGATGTGAACGCGGAGTAGCCGGCCTCATCCTGGAACTCGACAGATTTGTTTCCGTAGACGACTTCCAGAGAAGAACACTGTTTATGTTTTAGCCTTAGTTTTGAGCTGCTTGCTTAAAGATACTCACGGCAATGTTGCAGGCCAGGTTGGATGACCGACCTACAAGGCCGGCTAACTCTGGCAGTGCGGAGACATCGACACCTTGATCAAGAAGAGCCTCGGTGACGCTGAAGTCGGCAGGCTCAAAACTCTGAGATGCCACGGACGAGAGCAATGTCGCAAACAAGAGCGGCACCCGCATGGTGACCAGCTTGGAGATCAGAAGAATCTACAGGACGCCCAACGAAAGGAGCGCGAAGGCCGACTTTATAGATGCACAGCGGCTTGAAATTATCCTTCTTAGTTGCAACGGCCCATGTGAAGAGCGTTGAGCCGCGCAAACGAACCTGAGCTGCTGCATGCCCAAAAGCCAGCGCAGGGGTCGGGTCGGTTGTAGCCTAGCCCTCTGCACGCGTGCCGTACCGCATGCCTAGTGGTGAGATTCTTGCCGTCAGGCCGCGGAGAAGAGACTTGGTCTAGTTGTTTGCCATGAAATAGCGAGATGATACCTAGGTAGGCGGAAGGTATGCCAGGTGGCTCCTCGGTATCGGACGCGTATGACCAGCGACGAACATGTCGAGCACTACTCTTCCGTCTTTCGTCGAGGAGTATTGAGTATGGTTTAGCGTACGCAGATACAGCTACGCCGCAACACTGCAGTTGATTGAGATTACATCGATCCTTTGGCAGGGTCGGGTGCAGGCGGCATCAACGGCTTCCCCGCCACTAAGCTCATTTTCTACATAGCGCCGCAAAGTTCGCGCCCGTCCTTCTTTCTACCAGTGGACCGGCCACTCCATCCCGCACCTTGATGTAGTGTTACTCAAGTACTGCGCATCCAAATAGATGGCGATGTCTTCGCTGCAGTCACGAATCAGTTGAAAGCGCTTCGGAAATGATTCCCGTTTGGATACAGTTCACATGCGATGGCGCACTACTCAGGTAATGAAAATGGCAGCGATTGAACAGTTTATAATGATTATGTACAAGGAAATAGGGTGTGTCAGCACTAGGAGAACAAAAGGGTATGGCTTCGCAAAAGTAAGGCCATACTTTCGAAGTTGAAGAAGAATACACTCTCACGGAGAGAGCATCTACTTGTAAAGGAAAGTGACCATGGAATGTGCCGGTACGCTGTTTCCGGTCATCGCATCAAGCCCGTGGCTCTCGTTGGTAATGAACGCAGATGCTTTGCCCGAGACACCAGTGATGCTGACGGTCGCTGCTGAGGCACCTGTGTTCAAGACCTGCACAGCAACTGAGCCATCAGTGTTCTTGAAGGCAGACGTCTTGAGCGTGCTCGTCCTGCCACCAGCACTGACGCGAACCGCACCAGGCTTGACGAAGCGGCTCCACTGTGCCATAGCCCAGAAGCGCTTGGAAGGCGCAACAACGCCACCGTGGATGTCGATGAGAACGGAGTTGGTAGGGTTGGTCCCGGCATCCTCGGCGCCTTCCCAGTAGAGGTATGCCGAGAAGTTGGCGTCGACGAGAGCAGTGTAGATCTTGGAGGCCCAGGTCTGACCTTCGCCAGCTCCGCCGTTGGTGTAGTAGCTGGCTGTCCACTTACCACTGAGATCGGCAGTCTCGGTCATCCACATGTGCTTGGAAGTAGCGAAGGGGGCTGTGGGATCGGAGCTGTAGCCGTGGGTGGTCACGACGTCGTAAAGGGAATCGACTGCGGCGAGTCCTGGAAGCATGGCCTTCTGCGCGTTGTAGCCGGTGGCATCGCAGCAAGTGAGCTTTACCTTCAGACCGGAGGCCTTGACGGTTGGCGCGAGAACCTTGATGAAATCTGCGGCCTGCTGTCCGGTCGATCGCATGGATGAGTAGGCGGTGCTGTAATCTGTTAGTAGCTACTTTTAAGCGAAGACATGTGAAGTATTTACGTGTAGTCAGGCTCGTTCAAGAAGCCGAGATGAGTCACGTCAATACCCTCCTGCTTGTAGTATTTGACATATTGTGTGAGGTAATTGGCGTAAGCTTGGGTCCAGTTGCCGCAAGACGTGCCATCGACACCGCAAAGGCTTCCTCCCTGGAGCAAGTTAGCTATCGCTTCCAAACCCCGTTTGGGTGGTTGTACTGACGTTTGAGTCTTTGCCGTTCGTCTTCATGAAACCAGGAGCAGACCAAGCATCGGCATAGATGGTTTTGAGGCCGCGGGCCTGCGCTTGCTTCGTCAACCAAACCTGGTTGTTGTCGGAGCCATCCCACTGGTACTTTGGTGTTCCAGTGGGCGATCCGGGGCTGTTGGGCTCAATAGAGAAGCCGCTGGATGGGCCAGAGCCAATTCCGTTGCGCAGGATGTTGAAGCCAGCGCCGGTAGTAGGATCGAAGAGAAGGTCAAGGGTCTGCTTCTGGGCAGCAGCTGCCAGAGACTTGATGTTTCCAGCGCGACCGTAGAACTCGGAGATGCCGAAACCGTCAATCGTTTGGAAGGTCTTACTGGAGTCCACGGCAATGGTTACTGCCTGACGGGGGTCGAGACTTGGAGCAGAGAAAGCAACATTGGAAGAAGCGAGGAAAAAGGCCAACTTGGACAGCATCTTGTCGTTTTCGCCTTGGCGAGAATGGATACGACGGGTAAAGCGTGGGATGCGAAATGAAGTCAATCAAGCAAAACTGAACAACAGACCGGTGCTCAAAGAATGGAAGCCAAGGATTGATAGTGAGAAATTACGGACGATGGGCAGCATATGTATATACTACGTCTCGCAGTCGTCCATGAGCTTCGCATTCGTAACATGCTCGCGTTCGTAAAACGCATTGCAAGAGAACAATCTAGAGTAGGCCCGAGATGGCACGGCCTGCCAAATGATGTCTTATATTCGGCCTCCATTGGGACACGAGGTTTTCCCGTCGAGGCGTCGCGGTCGCAGGTACTCAGGGCGCATGGGTGGAAGACGCCTGGGTAGATGTGAAGAAATGACAGGTGTTGCTAGTCGCGCTGTCTAGACGTCCTAGGGCATGGTGGCGTAGCGCTTGTGTTGTAGATAGACAAGGCTTGATGATCCTTTACGAAGCTTAGCAAGGCTTGGCCTTCTTAACCGGTGGTGCAAGGTGAATGAACCTTGGAACGGAACGTGCGGGGGGAACTACGTGTCCCATGCGCCAGCACCGCATGAATCCACCAATGTGAGGCGGCGTTCTATATGAGTTATCCTGCTCATTATTACCATTTCGGAAAATGTGTTTCGTTTCATAGGTCTGGCATGGACGAAAAGCCTTGAGTAGAATTTCGCCGTGTGTCACGTGGTCCGATCGGAAACGATTGCTTCCGAGATCCCGAAGGCTGCACGATCTTGCGCACAGCATCGCCATCATCCACACTTCTGACAGCACCAGGCCATCGCACCCGCCCTCACCATCGCTACTGGGTTCACTATTCAAAGTCGCGCGCATCCTTTGCTCGTCACAGAACATCACCTCTTGTCATTTGTGGGGTGGCATTGCCGCTCCTTCAAGGTCACGACGTCTGGGGTCGCGATCTTCGCGCTGCACTAATGGAGACGCGTCGTGAATGATTCATTGATTCGTAGCTACCGCGAGCATTTTAGGAGACCCGAAAGAAACGCGACAGATTCATGACACACCTTCGGAAGCGACGGTTGTAAGTAGACGGTACCGACAGAAGAGAAGCGCGCGTCGCATCCGGGCAACTGAACTAGGCATCACTCCACCTCATTCCCTCTCGCCTGGGCGTCTGGGCTAAACTATTTCGACCATTGAACTACAATCGTCGTCGTCGTCGTCGTCATCCGACATGTGACCTCTGAGGCTGTTGTAGACTTCCACGGGCATGCCCTCAGCCCACCAGATTTCAAGGCCGCCGTACCTTTCAAAGCACTCTTCGCTATAGAGCTGCAACGTCCATTTTTCCAGCTGGCTCACTCTGTACCAGTCTTTCAGATCCCTCGTTCGGGAAAGACGTTGTACCTCCCGCTTGGTCCTTTGACTTTCTTCAATGCGAACAGTGTCCTCGCCAAGTAGATCATGATAGAGGCTGAGAAGATCAGGCACTGTCACTGGACCGAGCTTCCAGAAGTAACTGGTGAGCAGTGGGTATGAAGTACGTTCGCGATGTTCCGTCATCTCAGCTTCCGTCATGAACGGAAGGGCGTCGAGACATACGCTGGATGTGGTTTCAGAACCAAGCGCTGAGATCATCCTTGATAGGTCATTGTTGAAGATTGTCTCGAGCCTTTGCTGACGCTGGCCTGACGCCAGAGTGTATCGGTCTGCGGCTTTTTCGTAGTAGGCAGCCTCTTCGCTGAGATATCCTTCAATCCTTCCGGAACCAGATTCACTAATCTTGGCGGCGGATGCTAAAGCGACAAACGGAGTCTTTACACCGAGGCCACCATAAGATTGCGGGAGGTAGATGATGGGCTCAAGATCAAAAGACATACGCTCCAGACCACATTTCAGATGAGGGTTGAGCATCTTCACAACGTACGTGGTCAAGTCACTACCACCAAGTACGATAGAGTGGATACGTCTGTAAGCGGACTTGACGGCATCGCGATGTGCTGCGTCAAACACATTGGCAAGAGGCCCGAAGAGCTGTGCTGCGTAGGTACCGACACTGTCATTCCATTCGCGAATCCACTCCAGTACGGTTGAGCATGCTTTGAGCCTAGCTTTTACGTGGGTTGCGTGTATGGCGACTTTGATCTCATCCACGCTTAATTCCTCGCTCTTATCGAAAGTCAGGGATTCCTGCGAGCCCATGGTCAAAAGTCCGATGGAGAGCCCGCCAATGGACGAGGTATTGCGCAGCTTCAGCCCCATGATATCAGAGAAACGAAGGGCTTCTTGCTCGGCACTCTTGACCTGGACCGCAGTACCGACAAAGTAGCAGCGGTCATACAGACGGTACATGTACGACTTCGTCGCTTTGTGCGTGGCAAGATCGAGGAATGTCAGCACAGCTTCGCTGAACAACATCTCCAGGCCATGAGCAACCGCTACTCCACTAGCAGGTGTTAGGAGTTTATCCGACTCACTGGCTAAACCTCGGATGCTCAGCTTGGGCTCCAGAGCACGAGTAAAGAATTCGAGGAAGACTTCCGGGACACCAAGAAACCTCAATGTGGTGATGATGGTTTGATGGGGAATTGTGGAGGCAATTGAGTCGAACTCCAAAGTTGTAGCGCACACCTTGCCATCAAACGCCTTTCGAAGTTTGCATTCCACAGCGAGGGTCTCGATCAATCTTGCTTGGACGTCTTCGGACGAAACAATCTGGGGTACTTCGCCGTCTTTGTGAGGGAGACGCGACATGAAGAAATGCTGTTTGTAGTTGTCCCTTCGAAGACTTTCTACATCCATAGGCGCAGCTGGCGGTGGCTGTGGAGGTGCCGGGTGCATTATGGGATACATCTTCTCATCACTCCTCTTCTTCTTTCGACTACCCTTTCTGCTGTTGTACAGAGGTAGACCAGGGGGAGGAGGAGGTATTGATTGGAACACGTAAGGTAAGGGTGGCGGTGGTGGCGACAGATAACCCTCACATGCAAGACGAGGTGTGTCGAAGAAGAAAGCACGTTTGTCGAGCTCCGCTTCTGCCAACGGAGCACAGCGAAACAGACCCGACTCGGAAACGAAGTCCTTCAGACACTCGTTCAACTTCACGGCCCACTCAATCGCACAGCAATGCAGGAACAACATGTCGATAATGTCTACCTC
Organism: Alternaria triticimaculans; assembly: GCF_023758025.1. Classification (NCBI taxonomy): domain Eukaryota; kingdom Fungi; phylum Ascomycota; class Dothideomycetes; order Pleosporales; family Pleosporaceae; genus Alternaria; species Alternaria triticimaculans. Next base: position 150,085 of record NW_026055968.1, read on the forward strand.
GACGTGAACGTAATGCTGGCCGCTCTTCGTTTTGCGCACTTCGACTGGCAAGCCCGCCTCCGCGTTTCTGTAATTCCAGTCGCGATAACTCATCATGTTTAAGGTTGCGACAAGCTCTCGTAATGCATCGGGTGACTGTAGATACCCTGCGAGGGTAGACTTCCGCTCCGGGCTGATCCGATCCGACTTCATCAAGTCCGTCATTATCCATGTCAAGCACTCCTCGTCTACCTCGATTTCTCCGCTACTCAGATCATCTCCGTATGCTTGCATTGCGTCTCGGGTCGATTGTAGGTGTTCGTCTTCGGAGGTGAACAAGCTCGAAAGATAGGTCTTGATCGATTGGTTGTCCACGTTTGTAGCCTGGGAACAGGCTTGCTCGAACGTTTCGAGAGCTTCTTCGCTTTCGTTGTCGACTACTTCAAAATCGTCGTTGTCCAGTGCTACAGCCTCAAGCTTCGTAGCCGCCGTTTCGATCTTAGCCGCGTTTGTGGCCTCCTTGATGAGCTGCGCGTGTAGACATGACACTTCCATGCGATTGCGGAATCTGCCCAACCTATCGCGCAAGCTCTTCTCCAATCTCAACAACTTCTTTTCGGAAATTGCATCGTCATCCCGGGCTTGTTCGATGCATCGTTCGATGGTCTCCGTCAACCATTCGCCGTCTTCTTCGTCGAGCTTCGGCTCCAGATTTTTCACTTCGTCCAGTAGCTTATCGAGGCGTACGATGACACTTGGCTGATCAGACTCGGCCGCTTCAGAGAGATATCGTCGCTCGAAAGACTTTTTGGTGCGTTCAAGCTCTTCGAGGCGATGCTCGACCGCCTGTTGGACAATAGGCGTCAGGGTGAAGGACGACATTGTGTGCTCTGGAGATGCCAGGTTTGATCGAATTGCTGAGAATCACAGCTAGATATGAATGCTAGGAGCTTACATCAGCCTCTCCCTTCTGCGCAAACGAATCCTGCGGAACCACGTAGGCAGCTGCATGTTGAGAGAGCCATCAGGCAGCATATGTTTCACGGGCGAATACGATAGGCGTCTCGGGATACACAAGATTACTGTGCATGGTGTGGTAGGCCAAGCATGATATTCATCCAGTCGTGACTACCGTCGCGCCCGCAATTGGGTTAGCTCCCTATGTTTTCCCCGCACTGTTCACCGGTCACGACTGTTGCGCAATTCTCTGTCCAACTGTTCTCTCCAGAACTGTAACGCAAACAGAAAGCGCTCTGGAGGCCTCAATTCTCAATTCTATAGGTGCTCCCCAGTTGACGAAAGGGATCATATTCCAGTTTGTCGCAATATTATACTACGTAGGTGAGTCCGTCATTGCATCCACGAGATCATCAGCTTATGTATCGCAAAGCCTAGATAATTCGCGACGAGCCCCGCCACAGCCTATATCTTGGCCATGCTATGCGATGTTTGCGAGGCTACCCTTAACCGAATGCTGGATTCTTCAGAGCGAGAACATGATCATCATTCTTCACATGCAAACCTTACCCGTTCTGCCGCTGATGGCTGTTTGATCTGCTCTGATATCATGAACGACATCGAACAATGGAACCACCGTCTCGGACATTCTCCTCCTTATCCACTCACCTCCTGGAATTTGGGATGCGAAGAGGATAAAAAGAAGACAATGCAAGTTGACGTATACCTCAACGATTACGACCAGGGTTGCTCAATATGTAGCTCAGTAAACACTGCACACATCGTCAAAAGTTATGATTTCACACCTGTGGCTTCTGGCGCTCGCTTGGGCGAAGGAGAAGAAACGCGGTTCCCGACAACCTTTTCAGATCACACAGACTCCGTAGAGACGACATCGCATATTACGAGCTGGATGAAACAATGCATAGGTACCCACGATGTTTGCAAAGAAGGGCGTGAGGACATGTGGATGCCGTCACGGTTGCTAGAGATCAGCAACGTTTGCGGCGAGCTGCATCTATGTGTACGAGATCGATCTGAGCTACAAAGCAGTCACTACTGTACCCTTAGCCATCGTTGGGGTACCCCTGGTATGCAGGGTCTACAACTGACCACCGAATCCCTCAGCTCTTTCCGCAACGGAATTGCCGTGTCCAACCTGAGACAGCCATTCCGGGATATGACCGACCTTACGTGGCGACTAGGTGTGCGTCTCATGTGGATCGATTGTATGTGCATCATTCAAGATGATATCCAAGACTGGAGAGATGAATCGGCCTTGATGGGAAAAGTATACGCCAACAGCTGGCTTAATGTTTCTGCAAATACAACAGGCGCTAGCCGTCCAGGGTTATACGCTAAGCGATATGTTTCGAGTCACCTCGCCCACTTTCGTACACGGTATGATGCAAGCGGAGAGGCGACTACATGGACAGTGACCTCCACAGATGAATGGGCGCGCGACGTTGAAGGAGCACCTGTCAACAGAAGAGCTTGGGTATTGCAAGAACGCATCTTATCACCTCGCATCGTGCACATGTCCTCGAATCAAATCTTATGGGAGTGTAGACAGCTCCAGGCCTCGGAACACCTGCCTTACGGTGGACATACGTATGAGGAGCAGTCCTCCGGCCGCAGTAAAATAAAGCGCATATGTTATGGAAGCCGAGACGAAGACCAGGATGATGTCTTCGCAGACTGGGAGTATCTTGTGGAAATATACACAGGTTGTGGTATCACATTCGAGACGGATAGGTTGATTGCGTTATCGGGCATAGCATCTATGGTTCATAAGAGAACACAATGCGACTATCTGGCGGGTATCTGGAGAAAAACCCTGCCTATGTGCCTCTTATGGTATAAATGGGAGCCTACGACCAATGAAGCTGCCGCGAGGTCAACGATAAACGCAATTGGCCCACCAAAGTATGTCGCCCCCTCCTGGAGCTGGGCATCAGCAATAACAACTGTTGAATCGCCACGAAACGATGGAGAATTTCTGACGTGTGCTACCGTACGGAGATGTGATACACTATTAGCAAACCCAGCAGACATGTTCGGCGCAGTACTGGCCGGGATGATAGAATTGCGAGCACCACTTGGTACCTTGGACTGGATCGAAACACGTGTCGACGATAAAGACCACGGTGTCCTCATTAATCACATCACAGACCTCAGAATATCGATACCTATGGAGTCTGGTACAGTTGGAATTATCGCGCAAATGTCGTCTATGCAAGACATAAAGAAGATCCTTCTACTCGACCGAAAAGAATACCTAGAGCTCCATACGGCCTACTTTACAGTCATACGTACTCAATTGGAAGCCTCCCATCGCGACCTTGAGAGCAATACCTGGTACCTTGGCTACAATGTGGAAGGACTTCTACTCAAACGCCTCCCTTGCTCGCGGTATGTGCGAATAGGGGTTGCATTTTTGGAATTCGATACGGAGCAAGACTTCGTCAGCAAAATGCCAGAACAGGACGTCATCATCATCTGAATAGTAGATGTGGAGCCTGGCAAATGACTGGGTACTATCTGCATGGCTGCTGAGATCACACAATATCAGTGTTGATATTGTTTCGTATCCAGAGAACAGGAAAACAAAGGATAGTTGGTGGGGCTTCTGGCACATGCGGCGACATGCGATTCTCTTATCATAACGTATTGGCAGCTCGGTATCTCATATAGAGGCAGATGTTTCAATAAAAGGTCCCCGTCTAGTGTCCACTCGATGGACTATCGCCTGCTCTGCTATAAGGCGAACGTGCTGAGACAAATGCAATATCTGTGGGAAAGCCCAGAGAGACCGACCAGGCACTGCCAAACCCCACATTACGCAGCTTCATTGAATGATATACTTTACGCTTGCATCGTCGCCAGATATGCGCCACCAATAATGGTCGAACGTAGAGTAAAGATATCGCGGAGAAGGATTGGGGCGTTATCCAGAACTCATCGGAACTCGAAGCATTACAGATAGCTAATCATGACCATGTACTTCATTTCGCAACGACGAAAGTCTATCATCTGAACCATCAGAAAGAGAGTCCAAGAACGACTCTTCATGTCATACCGTACCGTGAACACCATCCCATAATCAACCCCCACCACCCCCCATCCCCCAACACCAAAAGAACACCACCCTCTCCGACCCCCATCAACGCCTCCCATAAGCACCCCCCTCATCCCTCCTCTCCGTCCTCCTAACCGCCTTAAACCCCAAGCTCCCCGCCTTCCTCCTCCTCCCCCCAGCCTCCCCAATATCCTCTCCCCTCTCTCCATCCCCCTCCCCATCCAACACCTTCCTCCTCCCATACAACTCCATATCCTTAGCATCATCGTCATGCTTCCTATCATACTCGCTCTCCGTACTAAACAAGGCCATCATATCCTTCATCGTGAGGTTCTTGATGGCTTTACCGCCTTCGATGGCGGCGTTGGCGAGTTTACGTTTAGCTTCTTGCAGCTCGAGGATGCGTTCTTCGACGGAGTTGTGGATGGAGAGGCGGTAGACGGTTACGTCGACGGTTTGGTTGAGGCGGTGGACGCGGTCTATTGCTTGTTCTTCTACGAACTGTTGGGGAAAAAAAACATATTAGCAGGCAGTTCTTGTGGTATGAGTCGACATAGAAAAGAGATATACATACCGGATTCCAAAACGGCTCCATAATAACCACTCGACTAGCAGCCGTGAGGTTAAGCCCCAGACTCCCGCACTTCAAACTACACAGCAAGACCCTTGTCCGCTTATCTTCACGCAGCTTCTGCAAACTGGCTTCGCGGAGGTCGTTGCGCATGCTGCCGTCGTAGCGGGTGAAGTTGTAGCCTGCGCGCTTGAGGAAGGGCTCGATGAGATCGAGCATGGATGTGAATTGGGAGAAGACGATGACCTTGTGTTCGCCGGTTTCTTTTTCGAGGATGGCAAGGAGTTGGCGGATTTTGGTGGAGGGGACGAGAGAGGAGGCGTTGTAGGAGGATTCTGAGGTTGAGGAGTCTGAGACTGCGGAGTCTGAGTCTGAGTCGTCATCTGAGGAGTCGGTTGCAGAGTCGTCTGAGCCGCTACCGTTGCCGTTGACGCTCTCACTGTCAGCCTCCTCGTCATCAGAGTCAAGATTGATGACCTTTTGTGGCTTCTTAGCGAGCTTCTTACGAGCAACAGGCGCACCGTCCTCGCTGTCAGTATCGTGAACGACGAATGAGTCAAGGTTACTCCTGCTCTCATCCTCAGTCTCGGATGCGTCTGAGTCCACAGTAGCAAGAGTGTCGCCACCGCCTTCTGCGTTCTCATCGTCGGTACCGCCAGCCTTGCCCAGGTCTTCAGCCTGCTGTTGATCTTCAGGGACGAGCCACTCGCCCTCCTCTTCTTCGTCGTCACTGTCGACAACGACGCGACGGTTGCGAGAGTGCTTTGCACCGGTTGATTGCGCTACCTCTTCCTCGTCATCGGAGTCCAAGACTGGCTTCGGTTGCCGGTGCTTCTTGCTCTTGCCGTCCTTGTGCTTGTGTTTGCGGTGTTTCTTCGACTTGTGCCTGTCAATTGTTAGTATGTGGCATTACTGGGTCTTCGCTTGACATTGACTTACTTCTTCTTGACAGACCCATTCAGATCTTCCTCGCATTCTGTACAACGTACTCCGCCAGCAGCTGTATTATCACTGTTAAGTGTGTTCTGACAGATATCACACCGCTTAGTCGCAACGCTGAGCCCACCCAAGAGATCTGCGAGATCATCTGCGTCGTCCTTGGCTGCCTTCCGAGGAGTTTGAAGACCAGCTGCAGCATTCGACTTCGATCCGGTCGTCAAAGCATCCTTGTCATCCTTGACGTTGCTCTTCGTCAGGTTGGGATGGTTGCAGGCCTGGCGCAGACGAAGTAGCAACACCAACGCCCCAATGTAATCTTGCTTCTCGCCACCCATCATCTCATCAAGACGGGCTTGTGTACGGTCTCGTAAGCGGTCGTAGAAGATGCGCTCCTTGTTCGTGAACTCTCCTATGATAGTCTCGACGTTTCGCGCAACGATGTGGAACGCTGGCCTCTCCTCGCCCTCCTTGGCTTTGCCGCCAAAGTTCAACGCACCCTCCTTTCGCAGCACGTCCTTTGTACGGCGCTTCATGAAGGCACGTAAGAAGACTTGCAATCGCTTCATGGCGAGATTGCCACGACCGTTCTTCATTGGTTGTGCGATGGACTCCTTCCAGGAAGAAAGCTCGCAGTAAGGCTGGATGCGGAGGAACTTGATCAGACTCTGTAGCTCGTCGATGTTGTTCTGCATCGGCGTACCGGTCAGACACCATCGGTAATGCGAACGAAGCTCGTAGCAAGCCTTTGCCATCTTCGTTGTGCGGTTCTTGATTGTATGTGCCTCGTCCAACATGATGCGGTACCACGAGACAGCGAAACACCCCTTCTTCAGACCGTCAGGGCCATCGCCGCATTTCGCAAAGTCGGTAGCCAAGCTGTTGAAGGTAGTGATGACGACGTCATACTGCTTCAGCTTCTCAGCGGACTCTGTACGGTTGGGGCCGTGGTGTACGAGGACTTTGAGGGCGTGCGACTTGGCGACCTTGCTCTTGATCTCAGCCTCCCACTGCTTGATCAGAGCCAGAGGAGCGATGACAAGGGTGCCTTTGCCGGTGGAGTCGGAAATCTTGTTCTTCTTGTTCTCGGGCTCAACGCCCTTCTCCGGGCGAGGGTTGGAAAGAATGAGGGCGAGGGATTGCACAGTCTTCCCCAGACCCATATCATCCGCCAAGATGCCGCCCTTGGGCAGCTTGGCCTTCTTGTTGTGGTTTCCGGTCTCCTTCTCGATCATCCACGCGACACCGTCGACTTGATGAGGAAGAAGCTTCACCTTGAGGCCTTCGACCGTTCCGTCGTCTTCTTCCTCTTCCTCCTCTGGTTCAGCCTCTGCCTTGGCTTCTTCGTCCTTGACAGCGAGCGCCTGTAGTCGGTCCGCCAGGGAATTGCCAGCGTCATCCTCTTGCTGCTTCTTCTTCTTACGAAGTCGCGTCCTGGGGATCTTCTCGTCTTCCTCGAAAGCACCCTCAAGCAGCGCTTTGATGTTCTCGCTTGCCGCACCAGAGTCGACATACGCGTACGGGTCAGGCTCGCCGAACCGTCCACCCTCTGCTCGAATGGCCGCGTCTGGATCGAAATTGTCTTCATCGTCCAATATAATTGTCTGACGCGCCTGTTGTAGCGGGTTGTGCACGCCCTTGTTCAGCGGTTGGAAGCCATCAGCGTGGCCCATGGACGAGTAAATCGGTCGCGGGGGAGGATGGCTGGTCTTTGGTGGTGGGTTGTATGGCCGTGGAATGGGCACTGAGGCGCCTTGAGACGGGCGGGGCTGGAACTGCGAGGCATCGATCTCAAAGATGTCGGAGCCGGTAGATGAGGTAGACGCCGTGCTATAGCGCGAACCTGACTGTGCGGAGGGAACTTTGAAAGGTCGGTTGAGTGTATCTCTACTACTACTCGAGGCCGAGCTCTGTGACGGCCTAGAAGGCGCCGAGTATTGAGACGGTAGCTTGGTCGTCTGGCTGTGTTCGGGCCGCATCTGGCCTGGCTTGGGTTTGTTGAAGAGGTGTGCAAACTGCTCGCTCCGGTCCTTCTTCAGCGGGTTCCTCAGCGGGCTTGTCTCGCCAAACTGTGGGGCCGGGTTCCGTAGGTCCTGTAGAGGCTTTGGCGGCGCCGCTGTTCCATCGCGTGGCGGTTGAGCCATAGGAGGCTCTCGCTCACGCACCATCTTGAGGCGGGACTGAAGGACTTCCTTCTGTGTGGGATAGCTCGCCGGGCTCTCGATGTCGTCAAAGAGATTGCTCGAGTCGCCAAGTAGAGAGGTCGACTGTTCGTGAGGGTAGTCGCTATCGTCTGACGTGTAGGCGTGGGCGGTGGCCGCTGGGGTTTTGAGAGCGGGCTTCTGGGCGGAGGAAAGGGTGTCGATCGGTCGGAACGGCGCACGGTGTCTCCGCTGACTACTATGCATGGACTGGTGTCGTCTTGTCACTCTGATAGTCTTATCGTGAGGTGTCTCACTTGTCGCGATGGATGTGCCCCTCGTGTTGTTGCCAAATTAGGCGGCCGGCACAGTTGATGTTGCTAGGGCAAAGGGTAAAAGCGGGGCGTCTGACACGTGGGCCACGCGTAAACAACAACGCGCTATCACAGGATCTACCCCACGTGGAACTCAGGGTCTCCATCTATCTTCATCGAACACAGACCGTGCGTCTCGACGGCACGATCTCACGACACTCGCCATTAGCGTGGTTCAGTCGCAACAATGTACCACTACAAGTAAAACACTCCAGACCCTAGTCTCAGAGATGCGTCGAAAAATGGCTAAAGCAGTGGCACGGTTGGAAGGAATGCATCCATGTAACTGGTAATGCGCATGGAGGCTAAAGTACAATAACAAAACACCAAAAGAATAAAGAAACTAACAGAGTTCCGATATGCGGCCCTCACATCTTCACCCAGACGTCTTCCTGTTTCTGCCGCCTCTTCGCTTCGCGCGCAGCCAGTATGATCAGCCCGCCAGCAACCAACACAGTCCCCGAGAAGGCTTGCGCACCAGTATACGAGCCTCCACTCGACGTGATGATAGCACCACAGACAGGCGAGCCTATCAATGCGCCAACTCCAATAGCCGCGAACACAATGCCAAACGAAGCACCCATCTTCGATGTATCTGAGATGATGATCGGAACAATCGCCAAGGAGAGTGACTGAACCCCACCCACAGAAAGACTGTAGAAAGTTGTCCACACGTAGAGCCCGGGAGTCGAGTGTACCGGGACCCAGGTATACATGCAGAGTGCAGAGCAGAAGATGAATGTGATGTAGACGTTCATCGTGCCGCAGTATCGGGCGATCAGACTGGGTAGTAGTCGACCCGCAAACCCGATGCCGTTGAGAACAAGGGTGAGGTTGAGAGACTCAGTGTACGACATCCCCCGCTTCTCTCGCGCGTACGAGCTGAGGAAGAAGAACGGGAAGAACACACCCAGGAAAGCCTGCAGATCTGTTAGCGAAGTGTCCATGCCTCGTCAACAGAAATCGGGTTCTCATAGCAACAAACTTACCAAAAAAGACCCCACAAGCAGCAAATTAAACGCCCCTTCCCTAAACACACTCACATCCAACAGCGGCCCCTTCTTCCTCACCACCCTCCTCGGCCGCCCAACCACCAACGCCACCGCAAAAGTCCCCAACTGAATAAACCCAATCGCCCTCAACGTCCACCCAAACCCCACACTGGGCAACAACGTCCTCACCATAGACGGATACACCAACCCGCCCGTCACACTCCCACACGCTGCAATCCCCGTCACCAACGGCAACCTCCTCTTGAAATAACTCGTAACAAGCGTCGACATGGGGGTAAGCAAACACCCGTTTCCCAGGCCCGTACATATACCTTGTGCAAGGAGTACTTGCCAGTAGGTCTCGGACAGGGATGTCATGAATGTGCCTAGCACGACGAGGAAGGCGCCGGTGCAGGTGACGGAGCGGTAAAACCCGGCGTCTGTGAGGCGCCCGCTTATGATGCCGGTGAAGAAGAGGAGGAACACGGCGAGGGAGCCTATCCATGCGATTGTGGAGCGGGTTTGGTGGAGAGTTGTTACGTAGTAGGTTTGGAAGACGCCGAAGGAGATTATCATGCCCCTGCGTAGTTGTCAGTAAGGGTGGAGTGGGGTGGTGTAGGGAGGGGAAAGGAGAGGTTACCATGTGTTCATTATTGCGAGGAAGAAGGCGAGGACTGCTAGCCATGCTATTAAACCTCCTTCTGGTGGTTCTTGAGCAACTACTTCGTCTTCGGGTTGTTCCTCGATGCTCGTGCTTGAGGATGGTAGGGTGGCTGATTCGGTATCTTCGTGTTTTGGTTCGCCATGATTTGGTGTTTCCGGAGAGGTTTTACCCTCATGATCGATCGTGGTCTTTCTTCCAAACATGATCTTTTACTCCGAGTTCGAAATTCCCAAACAGAAAGTGTCGATCTTGGGATGCTCTAGCGGGTGCGTGATACTACTTGATGGCGGGCTCGAAAGTATATATACTCGCCCATTATAGACATGCACGTACAAGATGAGAGATTTGTTCACTCATCGGCGAACTCGTAAGGATTGATAATCAGCAATAAAGGGTGTTTCTGCCCGAAGTTGAGCCAATTCTTGGTCTAGATGATGGCGACGCTAGGCCGGATGTGGTGCCAAAAGCCGACCCATTGCATCTTCCATATACACAAAGTCGGTGTTCTGCTCGGTGGAAGAGATTGGGAAAGAAAAGCAGAAACTTCTTGGTCGGTTGTGTCACGGCCGCCGAATTTTTCGGAATTTGGGGATGAGCAATGTGACGTTTGTTGTAGTGCGTTGAAGTGGATACATGCGCGTGTTGCTCGGATCGTCAATCACTCAGCTTTCGATTTGGAGATGAAGCAGGGGGTTGAGATCAAAAGACAATTTGAATACCTTAAGATATAGTGCAGATATATTCATCATCCCTACAACATTCTACACCGCTCGAACCATGCAAGGCTCAACTACTACTAATACATCTCTGAACACACCATCATAGCCTTCTCTCTCCTTCCACAGCTTAATTAATCTCAACAGCCTCCCCAGGCTTCAACCACCTCACCCTCTCCAAAACCCCCTCCTCCTCAAACTCCCGCGCAAGCCCATCCCCACCCTGCTTGAAATGATCCCACGACTCATAATGCATAGGCACCAATACATCAGCCTTCAGATCCTTCAGCAAGTGAGCCGCCTGTCGACCATCCATTGTAATCTGTAAAGCATCGCCTGGCTGACCCGGTTTACCCTCATCAGTGAACTCGTAGAAGGTCGCTTTACCGCAGTTCATGATGGCGACAGTGATGTGGTACTTGTCCGCAATCTTTGCAAGTTCTTCGATGTAGACTGTGTCGCCGGAGAAGTAGATTGCGTTTGGGCGGCCGTCGGCTGCGACGCCGAAGCTTTCGGTGTGTAGGACGAAGCCGACGCATTCGTGGCCGGGCCAGTGCTTGCAGGGCGTGGCGGTGATGTGGAATGTCGTCCCTGCGATGCGCACATCTCTTTCTTGCCAGTCACTAAACCCGAGGACACTTGGCCGGGGCGCGAGATTCTTTGCGCCATCGTTGGTGGTTACGACGTGGCGGCCGTCGACGAGTCGGCGTCCTAAGTCATCGAGGTTGTCGGGGTGGTTCTCATGGCTTAGGAGGATGGCGTCGATGTGGGGTAGTTCATCTAGCTTCAGAGCTGGGTCCTCGTGAACTTTGAGGATGGCTGCGGATCCATTGAACTCGGTGCCAGCGGGAGAGAAGAAGGGGTCGGTGAGGAAGGTGATGCCGTCGATGTCGAGGATGGCGGTGGCGGTGCCGATGTGGGTGATGGTGATTTTGTTGTAGAAGGTAGAGGCTGGCATGGTTGTGATAGGGATATAGAACGTCTTTCGAATAGTAGAGTGATGATAGATCAGTACCTGGGTATCATCCCTTTATGCAATGGAGCGCAGTGGTTGGCTTTATACCAAGCCACACCATGAATGAGAGCCATCATGACATACGGCCTAGGGCAATTCGCACATCGGCGAACGGTGCAATGATTACCTGATCAACACTGTTAATCAGCAAGAGAGAAATTTTCCATGATTTGATGAGTTCTGGTAGAGTGTAGAAACGCGACGGACAATACCCGGGGTAGTAGCCTTGGAGCCGCAAGCGCTAAGCCCAACGAAGGAGCGAACCCCGACCCACATGTCCTCCTCTCATTGGATAAACACAACACCTACATCATTGCTGGGCGCTGTCTCAGCTGCCACCCTCCGCGTTGCGTCAACGCATCCCTAGCTATTTCCATCCTATACCAGATTTCATGGTAGTGCCCCACCCTAGGCTATTCAATTCGGGAGCAAAACCCCGAAGCCAATCGATACCTTCCGGTTGCGGTAACATATCGCGTTCCCTCACGGACGCGTACCTCTGCCATGAAGGTCAGGAAAAAGAATCTCTGTGATACTTGCCGCAAACGAAAACTTCAGGTATGTTTGCATGATTCCTTGATGTCGGATGTATGTGCTGATCTTATCTGCTATTAAACAGTGCGATGGCAAGCGTCCAGCATGCACTCAATGTGTTTTCAGTAAGCGAACATGCGAAGGGTACCCGGACGCCTTATTTGTACCCTTCGATGCTACCAAAACGGCAGTAAAGCCAAGGGCGCGTCCGAAATCGGCTCCGCGGGCAAAGCTTCCTCTCCCAGTGGATGCGCAATGTCCTTCCGATGCCGAATCGGGTTGTACTCAGGCTAAAGACGAGTCGACTAGACTTCCCCAGCAGGCCACCTTCACGTCCAGCGACTTATCACCTTCGCATGGTTTATACCCCCCAGCTCCTTCCATCGTACGAGAGAAAGTATCGTTGATCTTGCGCAATTTCATTCCCGTCCAAGAGCTACCATGTAATGCGACACATGCATCTGAACAATGCTCATGGTTTTGTGGCTCTTGGGCCAAGGCCCTCCCAGAACTGACTGCCGATATGACTGGACCGTATTCTCAGTGTTTATACTCGGCCGTGAGCGCTTTGGCACTTGCTATCACCGCTTATCGAGAGCGTAGAGACTGTCTCAACGCAGTAGTCGCGCAATACGAGGATAGTCTCCGTCTTTTGGGGGAAAGTCTTGCAGCTGTGGGAGACACTTATAGAAGCGAACTCGTAGCCGCGGTTATGTGTTTGGCACTGACGGAGGTAACTTTGCCCATGTCTTAACGACTGTCTACTGATCATTCTGGCGTTCTTCTGAAACAGTTGGTTCAATCTAAGGCTAACAACACACGACAGGTGCTGTCGCCCACGCAAGAGTCAAGTTGGCTGATACATGTGGAAGGCGTCAGCAAGATGTTTCAACTCATGCCGCCAGAGCTTTTCGCATCGGGCATTGAGCATACTATGCTCATGGGCTTCAGACCGCTTTTAGTAAGTACAACGCCACACGAGAAGACTTCATGATCTGACATGTCTACGTCCTAGGTGCTCAAAGCCTTCATACTTCGGAAATCGACATTCTTCGCCGATGGATCCTGGCTTACACTACCCTTCCAACATCACAAAGGTGCCCCATTACAGAGCCTCTTAGGTGTCGCAGCACCTATCCCTGGTCTCCTGGAGAAAATCGACGTCGTACTACCCACTTCCCCCGATGCTGCCGCCATTGGCACAGCCGGAGCAGCCTCTCAACTCATAACCGAGCTCATGGGAAGCATATCCCAACTCAAGAACTGGCACAGCGGCTTTCTAGCAAACACCCTAGAACCAATCTCCTGTCGACAGAGCGTAGAGCGCGATCTCGGCGGCACCTACGAATCGCTATGGTACCCAAGCCTCGGCATCGCAAACGTATTCGTCTACTTCTGGGCTTTCCAACTTCTCTGCCTCAAGGAGATTCAGGGCTTGTTGAACCGGTTTCCGGGACTAAAGCATGCAGTGCACGATGATGCGGCATACAGCCCCGAAGCATTGCGCGAGGAGTGCCTTGAGCTCAGCACTTGCATATACAAGAGCATGGAATATCTGCTGCAGGAAGACTTTATGCTGTATGGTATCTCATCAGCTGGATTTCCGTTGAGCATGGCGTGTGAGGCGCTGCAGGCGGATGCTGATGGGCGAGCGATCATGGCGACGTTGGATCAGTCGATTATTACTCGGGCCAGACTGAGAAACCTATGAGTCTGGGTATTTGTGCGTACTCATGAGGGAGTCAAAACAACAAAATTAAGTGAGAACTCTCGGTCCTAGTACAATAGTGTATTGTATTGGTAGAAACAAAACTAAGGTTACATTACAAGCATACATCATCATGAACATCGTCACTCTCGTGGGGGGGGGGGGGGGGGGGGGGGGGGGGGGTGGGGGGGGGGGGGGGGGGGGGGGGGGGGGGGGGGGGGGCG